>NC_051055.1:1303754-1601254 GCF_904848185.1 Acanthopagrus latus | reverse complement strand
GTGTAATTATGGTTCGTGAATGTGTTTGTGAATAAGATGATATGTAAGATGGTTGTGGGTTAATTCACATAGTTTTTTTTGTGATTAAATGGTGTTGAGTTTTATCAAAGATGATAAAAAAAATTGGCACCCTGAGTGAAAGGGTGTTTGCCGGGAGAGACTCTCTGTCTGTTTAATTGTCAGCACGTGTGTAAGTACGTGATGAGTCTGGCTAGAATTTGCTAAACTACATAAGGCCAACTCTTTGTTACCGCTCAAGTGTTGGGTGCGTGGGTCTAGTCCTGGTTGGAGGGAGAATGAATGCAAGTCTTAAGTTCCTACTTCTCTGAGTTCCCGATTTTCATTGTCCACCTTTTTTTTTTTTTTAGCAGTTTACTTGGAACACACCATTTTCATTCTCTTACAAATGGCGAAATGTGAGTACGCAAACTGCTCCAAAATCGAAAGTGGAAGTTAAAAATTGCCCTCGCAGCAGTGAGTGACCCAGCTGTCTGTGTATCATTGGCATGGAGACAAGTCCCGGTATACACGTGCTGACCCAACCAAAACACATTAGTGTAGGAATAACATCTGATCTGAACATAAGATCTGACAATGCTGCCGGTGATTGGCTGTAACATTACACGTGATTGCAGCATAGAGGAAAAATACATATGTGGTTACTAGAGACGTTTTGTGGTTACGCCAACAGACGGGGTTCACGTGTATCTGTGTTGTCAGCTGTAGTTGTGAGTTGTCGAACCGGTTAAAAAATGCCACCGAGGTCAAAAGTGTGGCTCCATTTTAGCAAGATTAATGCCAATCACGTGCGATGCAGTATATTCAAAAAAGTCATCATTGCTAAAGCTGGCAACACGACTAATTTGATGAAGCACCTGACCGTGCACGGAATCAATTTAAGAGCAGAAAGTTGCTCCGTGTTTTACTGCAAGAAGAGGGGACCGCAGCCATCCTCCTCTCAATATTTACGTCCGCCTGTGGACGTTACAGAGCCCAAACGGCCTGATTGAAAATCTCCAGCACCGGACTTCGGTGTATAACGATAATTTACGATACTAGTGTGTAGCTTTATTTTATGGCTATCAATGATGTTGCTAGGTACACGTCCTGCGTCCCTGACGCGTTAAAATCTGAAAGGACACACTAAACTCACTATCCATGCGTCCTGGGGACGCACCTCATTTTTCCCATGAAAAACGATACATTCAGGCCATCAGGGGCCCATGAAGGAAGGAAAAAACAACAAAAAAACAGCTGTCCAGAATCACCACAGGCCCTGTTTTTGTGAATGAAATAGCTGGGGGCGGGTCGGTAAGGTAACGCTGAGTGGCCTTGATACCTGTCAGTCATGATGAGTCGCGTCTTGTCATTAGATTTGGAATTTCATTTGTTTAATTTCAGATACATTTTGAACATACATGAATATATCCATTTATTATAACCATATCATACCACCACCAAAGGAGTTTAACACTCAATGAAATTTAAGAAATAGAATAAAATAACATAACATTTTTTTAACTGGGGAGTCGGGACCCATTGAATTTCCCAGGGACCCACTCAACTCACCACCTGTGGGTGCCGGGGACTCACTACATTGACAACCTATCAACATCACTGACTATGTAGCTAGCTCAATCAAAAGCTAACTAGAGATTGACAGTAATAAAGTTTAAAAGTAATAAAGTTTAGCTTGTAAAGATGTGCTCATGAATCAGGTCGGCTGGTTAAACAGCTCACCTAATGTTCACTGTTATATTTATCTTCTCCTCACAGTAGACATGTTGACTTTTCTGAAGAAAACTGCTAAGTGAAAAGGTCCTCAGTATGTTGCAGTGACCATTAGATATTGACTTGTCACTTGTTTACAAGTTTTCTTTTGCACTGGAAATTATTCATTGTTCATTTTTTCTGTAAGAAAACTGCTTGGAGTGGAAAAATACCAAAGCTGAAAAGTAAAACTCAAGAGTTGTACTGTAATATGTTACGTAATTTTCTTTTTTTTTTTAAATCGCTCAGCTACCGGTATCGAAAATTTTTGATTGATACACTATATTACCAAAAGTATTCGCTCACCTGCCTTTACTCATTCTATGAACTGAAGTGCCATCCCATTCCTAACTCATAGAATTCAATATGATGTCGGTCCACCTTTTGCAGCTATTACAGCTTCAACTCTTCTGGGAAGACTGTCCACAAGGTTGAGGAGAGTGTTTATAGGAATTTTTGACCATTCTTCCAAAAGCGCATTGGTGAGGTCACACACTGATGTTGGTCGAGAAGGCCTGGCTCTCAGTCTCCGCTCTAATTCATCCCAAAGGTGTTCTATCGGGTTCAGGTCAGGACTCTGTGCAGGCCAGTCAAGTTCATCCACACCAGACTCTGTCATCCACGTCTTTATGGACCTTGCTTTGTGCACTGGTGCACAGTCATGTTGGAAGAGGAAGGGGCCCGCTCCAAACTGTTCCCACAAGGTTGGGAGCATGGAATTGTCCAAAATGTTTTGGTATCCTGAAGCATTCAATGTTCCTTTCACTGGAACTAAGGGGCCAAGCCCAGCTCCTGAAAAACAACCCCATACCATAATTCCTCCTCCACCAAATTTCACAGTTGGCACAATGCAATCTGAAATGTACCGTTCTCCTGGCAACCTCCAAACCCAGACTCGTCCATCAGATTGCCAGATGGAAAAGCGTGATTCATCACTCCAGAGAACGCGTCTCCACTGCTCTAGAGGCCAGTGACGGCGTGCTTTACACCATTGCATCCGACGCCTTGCATTGCACTTGGTGATGTGTGGCTTGGCTGCAGCTGCTCGGCCATGGAAACCCATTCCATGAAGCTCTCTGCGTACTGTACTTGGGCTAATCTGAAGGTCACATGAAGTTTGTAGCTCTCTAGCAATTGACTGTGCAGAAAGTCGGCGACCTCTTTGCACTATGCGCTTCAGCATCCGCTGACCCCTCTCCGTCACTTTACGTGGCCTACCACTTCGTGGCTGAGTTGCTGTTGTTCCCAAACGCTTCCATTTTGTTATAATAGAGCTGACAGTTGACTGTGGAATATTTAGGAGCGAGGAAATTTCACGACTGGATTTGTTGCACAAGTGGCATCCTATGACAGTTCCACGCTGGAATTCACTGAGCTCCTGAGAGCGGCCCATTCTTTCACAAATGTCTTGTTTCACAGTCTGCATGCCTGAGTGCTTGAATTTATACACCTGGGGCCAGGCCAAGTGATTAGAACACCTGATTCTGATCATTTGAATGGGTGAGCGAATACTTTTGGTAATATAGTGTACCTAGCCCTAGTGGTGGCCTAATCCTTGTTTGATATCATGTGGAAAGTTTTACATTTTTTAAAAATGAAATGAGTCCAAAAATAACCATTACATGAATCCAACAATTAAATATTAGTAAAGTATAAGATATTGTTGTTGTTGTCATCATCATTAAAATATTTTATTTAACAACACTGATAACAGTATACTCACGATTCCTCACACAATCATGTGAGCAAGCTAGCCTTAAGCAGTCAATATATATACTTCGCAGCAGCACAGGACATCACACTCATCACTCATCACAATCGCCCAAAACAACCATGTTGCTGCTCTGTATTGTGTCCCGGTTGTGCCGCTAACGTTATGTCCTCCAGCAGGACGAACAAAATGAAAACTATGAATTATCTTTCTGACTGCTTCTCTCTGCTTTCCTTTGAAACTGATTCCAATATTGCTGAAAACTCCGTATTTCTTGTCCGAGCATGGCTGGCAGGGAAAGCTGTAAAATACATAGAAGTATTTTTTGTTTATGGTTGTATAAATGTGAGAATGAAATTTGGAAACTGTTATTGGACCAACCTGCTGTCAATCTTGCATTCTGGTTACTGATTGGTAAGGGAGGCCGTCCTCCGGTCATTTTACGTGTCTTAGCCAATCATAGATCAGCATGAAAAAATCCTAAATGCATTGAGTGAATGGAAGGAGATCCCTCCCACGGAGGACAGAAGCCCTCCATCCTCCTCTCTCTCTCTCTCTCTCTCTCTCTCTCTCTCTCTCTCTCTCTCTCTCTCTCTCTCTCTCTCTCTCTCTCTCTCTCTCTCTCTCTCTCTATATATATATATATATATATATATATATATATATATATATATATATATATATATATATATATATATATATATATATATATATATATATATATATATATATATATATATTATAAATGATACTGAGATTTGGTAATGATTTATTTCAACCAGTTACTACTTAAATTATAATGAAACCATTAAGGTGTAATCATTTTAGGGGATTTCTGTGTCCTTAAGGTTCAGATGAATTTTAATTTTGTTCTTCCCACACCTCATCCTTCTTCTCATCTTGCCTTCAGTCTGATAGACCGTATGCTTCAGAGGGATCCCAAGCGGCGGGCTTCCCTGGAAGAGATCGAGAGCCATGCTTGGCTGCAGGGGGTGGACCCATCCCCAGCCACAAAATATAGCACTCCCCTGGTTTCTCACAAGAACTTGTCCGAGGAGGAACACAACAGCATCATCCAGCGCATGGTGCTCGGAGACATTGCAGACCGAGAGGCCATAGTCGAGTAAGTTATATCCTGTTTGTCTGTCTGTGTGGCCTACAAACGTGGATTTGTGACTCGAAACTGGTTCTGTTTTTCTGCATTTGCCTGACTTGCATGAATTTTTTTTTCCAAGAGGAACCACAGAGATGAGCAGGCAGTGGTGCATGTTTTGGTGTTTAAATGCTGTAAAACTATGCATTCAGTGGCCACCTCTGTGTTCACAAAAATGTATACATGTAAATTGGTTGGCATCATTGGTTTAGTTTTCAATGCTTGACTCACACTGTTAGCACACACAGACACACACAACTGTTTTTTTCTTTTTGGTGGCAACTAGAGCAGAGTGCTGTGTCCTATTCCCTTTAGAAGCCAGGTGCACCAGGACGTGGCACATATTTAAGGATGCCAGTCGTCTTCGCCGAGGGACATGAATGTTGCTGGATGCTCTGCTCTGCCATTTCACTATCATCTGTCCCAACAACAAATCTGCATATAAAATTTTATACGTCAAAAGGTCATACACACAGTCAAGATTCATACAGTAAAATAATGATAAATCCTTCCTAGACATTCATTTTAGAAGCTTTAAGTTTAAATCTGTGGCCTTTGGAGAGTTTAGAACTACAGCATTTAGCTTTGTTGATAAATGTACCACGGTATGTGTTATTGTGACATCACTGCGTGCATGTAAATGTTTAAAATAACTGAAATAGCTCTAAAATCAGAATGTATGCATGGTGTTCCCACCTGTGTAGGCGCATCTTACTATCTTAATAACACATACTTTAAATATCAGGAAACAGGCTGCACCTGTTACTTCAGACCAGCTTTGTGTTTGTAGTGCATCACTTTCTGCTGCCTCAAGATAGCCATCAGTGGGCTTGACCATACCTGACTTTAGGACCAACATGCCCAGGGGCACACAGGTGTGCACAAGTGCATTTTACATTAGCAAAATGTGGGTGCTGGGCGTGAAAATGACAACTGTGTTGGTCTAACTAGAAATAGCGCTTGCGCTGTGCACTGCTCTACGCCAAGCCTAAGATAGAGCTCCTTATTTGACAATTGCTGTTATTCCTTTTATTCCCATTACATAATAATGTGGAAATCTCCTTTTTCAGAGGTAGAAAGAAATATATTTGGCAAGTTAAAGGTGTAAGCAAAGCTCACTGTGCATTCAGACCGAAAGCACACAAAGAGGGAAATCTGCCTTGTCCACCCTGTCCACGCCACCCAAGCTGCTTATGTTGCTTTTGTCACCCTGTTCGTTCTTGCTTCTAAATTTAAAGGGCCCGCATGCCACTGGTATTAAACACCACCACGCAACTACTCTATCTACCGACATCGTTGATCACGGAGAGTTACTTGATGGAAAGTTACTTGATTTTATTTACGGAATGATCAACCCAAATAAACACTGATTTTGCTGAATGTATGACGAAATTGTGTGAGTTGCAACGTTGCAACTCACACTAGTATGCAATAATTTCTCTCCTTTCTTACAAACATATTACACAATTAAAAGCTCACCAGGGAAACCAACGTGTAGAGTGACCTTCTTCCATGCATCAGCCGTCTTTAATTGATTCCTATACGTGAACAGGGTCAAATCGCACAGGACCGGCTGTTCTGCTACGACAGCAATCAACATTTCCAGTGCCATCTCAGAACAAATGTTGGACTCAAAATTATGCAGTTGTTCTCTGGGACCGTCCTGACCGAGGGACGACAGCAGAACGAGACATCCCCATTGGTTATTGCATGGCTTTTCCACCTGGACATGTCATAGCTCATTACATAAAGTTGGAGTTTTACCTTTTTTTCTCCTCCTAATCCACCTATTCCACCCACCTCCACCTTTTCCACTTTTCCTTCCTTCTCCACCTGGCTCCCAATATAAAGTGAATGACTTCTGGGATCATTTTCCTTTTTATGCGCCTTTGATCTGAACGCACAGTTATAGGACACTTACCTTTACACGACTCATACATAAAACATATGAATTTTGCTATGTTAATTATTGTGTGCACAGTATGCAGCTAGCAGTTGTTTCCCACTGTTGGTTGGAGTGAGGCTGTTGATTTTTACAAAGTCAGTAAGTTGGTCACAGCCCTTGTGATGTATTACCATAACATATGGGATGCTTCAGGGTTGTGATTATCCGATGACCATGACTTTTCTTGCTAATGACTTCCATTTATATTTATTAGCTTGTTTAACTAAAATATGGATTTTTAATTTTTACATCACAGTTATAATACTGGATTTTTCCTCAATTTTGAATCAGTAAAAATCCCAATTAACAGTGTCAACCCTAGCATACAGGAGTAACTCAGTTCAGTTCAGTTAACAGTTCTGTCATGTGTGAGATGGTCCGGTGGAATGCAAGTGCAGCTCTGTTAATCTGAATGTTGAAAATGGTTAAATAGCAAAAACTGGAGCCCGACCACCATATTGTTTGGCAAATATTATCTGCTGATTAGAACAAACACAGATACATTGATAATGTGTGTATAAGTTGTCCGATATGCACCAATATAAGCCATGTTTTTTAAGAGATCATACTGTAGAAAACAAAGCTTGGGCTTTCCAATAAAGTTGTTGTTGTTGTTTCGGTGCACTGATATCAGCAGATGTATCAGTATGGGCCTTATTCACTCCCTAATATCAGTATTGCCATGAGCCCCAAAAATCTGTCATCGGCAAGGGTGCATCTAAAACTACATTTGTTATCTTGCATCACAACCTGCTGGACAGGCCTGACCTGTGTGTTCTGGTGTGCGGTGGTGTTGGGTTTTCTTTTTTTTTTTTTGGTGGAACCTTAACAGCAGCACGCCTCCAACACTTTGTTGTCTACCTTGTGTTTGCCAGAGCAATTGCTGGAATATGTCCCTCCTCTGTTGTGTCTTCATTTCTGATTCTGATCAATTACAAGTTGGGACTAATACTTAAGTAATGAAATTTCATGGAAGGATAAATCCATCTCAACTCTGTGCATCAGTGTAATGCGGTTTGCAGTTGCCTGTTGATGGCAGTGTTTTGGCAGGGAACCTGCAAGGACCCTATTGTATTTCAAATGATTATTTGGGCCCGAGCAGGGAACCTGCAAGGACCCTATTGTTTTTCAAAGGATTCTTTATTTTTGTTTTGTTTTGTTTGTTTCTTTCCTTCGGACAAAATGATTGCATTTTTCACTGCCTGAACATACCCCAAAACTCACCAAACTTGGAATATAAGTCACACCTGGCGAAATTTTCACCACTAGGTGGCACTGTTATTAAGGAACGTGCGTTTTGGCTAATAACTCCCATATACTTTGTCGCACATTCAAAAAACGTATATCCACGCATTCAGTGAATTGTGCTGAGTCTCATGGTATAGGCCACGCCCTTTTCCGCCTACCGTTTTTTTTTTCACTACATCGTGCAATGAAACTTGGCACACAGCATCTGTGGACCCTCCTGACAAAAAGTTATTAAAAGAATTTCGATAGGCCAAACAATACACAAGTTATTAAATAACAACTTTCTGCAGATTTCCTTCCAAACAGGAAGTGTTGCATAGCTCCACAACGGTGTGTTCAAATGGCATGAAACTTAAGATAATACTTTGAAATGCGTTCCTGAGGATGTGTCCAAAAGTTTAGGCGATGACCACAAGGTGGTGCTCTTTAAATACAAATAGTTTATATCTCCACATGGGTTGGGCGGATTGACACGAAACTTGGTAAAATCATTGCCACTGCCCTCTTGAGGATATCCGACAAAGGACTTATCAATCGGCCACTAGGTGGTGCTCTGGTGCCAGTTAAAAATTATATTTGGCCCTGTGCCCACACCATAACACTTACGGAAATGAAATTCATAGGGGTGGTATAGACTAGCCCCTGCAACTTACACACCAAAAATGACTAGCAGGTGGTGCTTTTTTCCACGTGAAAGCGTTTTTGGCCCATAATTCACACATAATGTGTCACACATTGTTAAACCTTATATCTACATGTTCCCTCCATTCAGCTGAATTATTTGGTTTAGGCCACACCCACTTTCGAGTTAACTTTCCATTCGCAAAATTGCAACAAATGCAAAACCTACTTTTTCGAACTCCTCCTAAGCAATTTGACCAATTTGCACTAAACTTTGCGTGAAGCATCTGTGGAACCTCCTGACCAAAAGTTATCAAAAGAACTTTGATAGTCCATAAAACGGCCGAAATTTAAAACAACAAATTACTGCATATTGTGTTGAAAGCAGACAATCTTGTCCATCTTAATCTTAACAAAATACTGTCTGATTATCACGTAAATGTTCATAATTGTGTTCCATGGACTGATGAGGCTTTGTGTAAAATTTGGTGCAAATCGGCCAATAGCTGACGATTTGGTCGCAGTCTAATTGGTTTGAATGGAAAGTAAATGGGAAAATCTTAAAATCCTCCTCAAAACTCATCAGCTTTCAACCTCTTGTTGTGCTTCATGCTTTGAGCTACAGATTCCATTCCACCCTTTAAAGAGTCAGAAGACCTTGAACTGTTTTCAAACCATTACAGTTTTGGTTTTAAGGATTTTTAGGCCGTTTTGTGATTTTATAATGGGTGTGTATTGCATGAGCTAGAGTGCGTGACATCATCGCAAGAGTGTAGAGCAGCTGCAAGAACTGGAGAAAAAATTCTCTTCAGCTACTGGACGATGATACTTTCAGCTTCTTCCTTAAACCATTTCATCGAATTATGCCTCATGTGGACATTTTCGTCAGCCAGCTCCAGAAGCGGAGTCTTTGTCTGGGGAATCATGCAGCAGTACACACACTTTTTCTGACTTCAGCGTATATTACTTAATACCAGTGGGAGCAGGCCACCAAATTATACAGAAACAGCTTCTTCAGGGCGTTGCATGCGGAAGCCCTGACGGCAGCATGCCCCGAGGTGCGTGGACTGCGAGGGCCGTCCAACGCTGCTTGCAGCTTTTATTTCCTTTTGTATTTTGTTTTGAGTTAGTAAACATAGAGCTGCAGCAGTTCATTAATCAACTGGCAGATTAACAGAGAATTAAGTTCTGATAATCAGTTAATTGTTGAAATACCATTTGTCAGTTCCAGCTTCTCAGTTGTGAAGATGTTTCTCCTTGTCATATCTGAGAATGTTGTACTGTTGCTTGAACTGTGGGCTGTGGGGAATTATAACAGCCATTTTCAGTATAATCTTCACAATTACACAAAAGTAAAAAAAGAAATTGTGAAAATAATCGGCAGAAGAATCAATTGGAGTCATCTAATTCAGCTACCTTCCAACCATTTATCTTGTGCCGTGGTGTTGGAGGTGTGAACTATTTTTCAGTTGCTGTAAACTGGAGCTGTGGACACAGGATTCGGATTGTCTGAATTGGAGACATCTAGCACTCTTTCGTGGCCATGGTACCCCTGTTTGGAATTGTCTGTAACTCTGTTAATTTTTTCCCCTGTGTCTATGTACAATATGCTTTGTATTTGTACATGTCCCTGATCCAACTGTTTTCTTTCAGAGCCCTGGAGACCAACAAATACAACCACATTACAGCTACATACTACCTGCTAGCAGAGAGGATCTTGAGGGAGAAGCAGGAGAAGGACGTCCAGACGCGCTCGTCTAGCCCCAGCAATATCAAGGCACAGTTCAGGTAAAGAACAGTATAACCTTGCAAATCACTGTCACTGCAATAACAAAATGCAATGGCAGAGCCTGACTATTATAGCTGGACAGGGACAGACCTTTTCTGTGTTTTGGTCTGTGCGGATTTTTTTTTTTTTATAATGATGACCAAGTAAAAGACTCGAGGAAGAAATGTCATTGCTCATCATCATAATAACTATTTGAGTCGTAGTATGAGCTCAGGAAAGGGTAATTGACCTGTCTCAGTCCACCATCTCACGCAGCAGCTTGACTGGCGCCACTGTGCTGAGCCCAGACACACTCACTTAAGAATGGGTTAGATCTTCAAATTTTTGTTTTCATCTCAATTTTCAGTTTCATTTCCATTTCTGGGTTCACTGGGCCTCCACCTCCTGGGCCAAGGGGAAATGGAGCAAAGGGAAATGTTTGAACTATCAGCCAATTCAGTCTTTTCAATCTGGGTCTGTCTCGAATTTCCATCATTGTTCCAAAACACTCTAGTGCTTGACATTCCTCCCATTTCCATCTAAGGTAAGTGATGAAAGTGGCACTCCAGTCTGTCATCATCATAATAAAAACTACAAATATATATTATAGTTTCTCCCTTAAGCTATCTTTCGTCTTTGCTTCCTTGCCAACATTGTTTCTCTTCAAAGAAAGAGGAGAGGTGAATACATGAATTCCTTTTGTTGAAGAAATGTGTTTTTTGCTTATTGCCAGATTTAAAAAAAAAAAAGTAAAGTATTAAAATGTTGTACATTATTTTTATCAAAAATAAACCTCTCGTCTCGTCCAACTGGGCCTCGCACTGTATTTTGCTGCCCAGTTGCATTAATGCGTAGGGATACAGAGGTTCAACGGTTGAGAAAATTTAGTGCCAAAAGAAAGGGCGGTCTGACGGCAATGTAAATCGGTTTGAATTTTCTCTATACAACGTACACTTGAATTGATGTAGATTTTTTAGGTGAGCCTTGTTTTAGGTGGTTAAATTTCGCTTTTAGTCTGGACCCCGTTCACTGCAGTACAAAGCTGAGCGTCTGGGCTGGAGCGGCTCACTACTTCTCCAAACTGAGGCTGCACTGATCGGTGATTACGGTAGGGAACAGATCAACTCTAGATATTTACTTCATATGACCCCATTTTAAGCAAATTAATTTAAGCAAATTACTTAGACCAACACAATTGCTTAATGCAGAAAGAAAGTCATTAAATTATGTGGAAATACTCTTTACGATATTATTAATTCCAATCTAAGAATTATTTTTTGATGTAAGGTCAAATTGTCTTCTGATGTCTGAAGAATTGAGGGCTATGATTATGGCCACCTCCTCTATGTCTTACAGAGTGCTTCTTCGAACACCCGTTCATTTACATTACAGTGCAACTGTGTGTATAAAGGCTTATATACACTGATCATGACCACCTGCCTAATGTTGTGTTAGTACCACTTTTGCTGCCAAAACAGCCTAGACCCATCAAGGCATGGACTCCACTAGACCCCTGAAAGTGTGCTGTGGTATCTGGCACCAAGATGTTGGCAGCAAGTCCTGTAAGTTGCGAGGTGGGGCCTCCATGGATTGGACTTGTTTGTCCAGCACATCCCACAGATGCTAGATTGAATTGAGATCTGGGGAATTTGGAGGCCAAGTCAGCACCTCAAACTCGTTGTGCTCCTCAAACCATTCCTGAACCATTGTTGCTGTGTGGCACGGCACATCATCCTGGTGAAAGAGGCCACAGCCATCAGGGAATACCGTTTTCATGAAGGGTGTATATGGTCTGCAACAATGCTTAGGTAGGTGGTACCTGTTAAAGTAACATCCACGTGAATGGCAGGACCCAATGTTCCCCAGCAGAGCATTGCCCAAAGCATCACACTGCCTGCGCCGGTTTGCCTTCCTACCATAGTGCATCCTGATGCCATGTGTTCCCCAGGTAAGTGACATACACGCACCTGGCCATCCACGTGATGTAAAAGAAAATGTGATTCATCAGACCAGGCCACCTTCCATTGCTCCATGGTCCAGTTCTGATGTTAATGTTCCCATTGCTGGCGTTTTCAGTGGTGGACAGGGGTCAGCATGGGCATCCTGACTGGTCACAGCTATGCAGCCCCATACGCAACAAACTGCGTTGCACTGTGTATTCTGACACCTTTCTATCAGAACCAGCATTAACTTCTTGAGTAATTTGAGCAACAGTAGCTCATCTGTTGGATCGGACCAAGCGAGCCAGCCTTCGCGCCCCACATGCATAAATGAGCCTTGGTCGCCCATGACCCTGATGCCACTTCACCACTGTTCCTTCCTTGGACCTCTTTTGATAGATACTGACCATTGCAGACCGGGAACACCCCACAAGAGCGGCAGTTTTGGAGATGCTCTGACCCAGTCGTCTGGCCATCACAATTTTGCCTGTGTCAGACTCGCTCAAATTCCATTTTCCTTTGCTTCTAACATATCAACTTTGAGGACAACATGTTCACTTGCTGTCTAATCTATCCCACCCACTAAAAAGTGCCATGCTGAAGAGATAATCAGTTTTATTCACTTCACCTGGCAGTGGTCATAATGTTATAGCTGATCGGTTTATGTACGTGGTTGTCAGGCCTTGTCCAAGATACAAAGGCTGGATTTAAACTAATCCTCAGTCCACATTACACAAAAAGTTTGAATTGTCCACATTACTCAATTGAACTTGAAAACAAGGTATTTCAGGGTGGATGTAGTCTTTCACTGTAGTATATATGGCTGCTGTTGATGCACAGCTGATGTAGACTTTTTGCTCCCCTTTAATTTAGAACTTTAGTACAGCCAATTACACAGCGCAGGTGTTATCATTCATCTATATGTTCGTGGTTAAGTGGTTGGATGACGTTGCAGCATAGAAGATAATCAGATGTTTCCCTGCTACAGCTTCTGTTTCCATCCTTGTCTTCATTGCTGTAATGCATAATTCAGTTATTTGTTAATTTGTGACAGATGATGAAGTATAGTTTTGGTCTATTTCAGATTTGTTTTATCATTTCTGCACAGATATACTAAATATGTTGCAAGCAACCAGAAAACCAGGCATAAATGAAACCGTTTATTCAGATTTGTCCGTATTAATGTGGATGTCTGTTTGTGAGATGTGCTTTCTATGTAAATATGAGCTTGAGTAAGAGAGAGGACATTTGTTTGTGTTAAGCTGTTTGCTATGCCTTTTGTAGGATTCATCTTTTTTTTCAGGCCCTGCTGTGCAGTGGATCACTCGATCTCATTAGCCCCATTCACACTGCAGTTTAGATGTGGGGATCCTGTGCCAATTTTCCGCCTCTGTGTGAATGTCGCAGAGGTGGCGAGGGTTGAAATTTCATCCCGGATAAGGAATGGATGAGGCAGCTGCACGTGTCCTGGGCGTGTCGGTGTGACAGGCTGATAACTACTCAGGTCCCTCACACAACAACAAAAAGAGAAAAGTCCCACAAAGCAACATTATATGACCAAACAACAGTAACTGTCTTTGGCAACTTTTATGAGGAAAAAATTACAGTAGTTAAACGTGGAGAAGTGTCTGTCCTCCTGTCTGTCCTCCCGCCTGTCCTACCAAATCCTCATCACATTTCTGCCCGAACAACAACATCTGTCAGGGGCAAAAAACTTAAATTCACCAAGTGTTTGTGTTGGAAAAAAATTCACAGCAACAGTCAGCCCTCCCAACCGAGACTTAAGTGAACTTTCCCCCAGAAAACAGCCTCCCTTCCTGGAGTCAAACAGTGTTGTTTACTGATGGCAGTTATGTAATTATATAATTTAGAGTGAAAAACGTAATGTTGACACTTTCCAGGATGTTTGGTGAAAAAATAAAAATAAAATAAACTGTCCGTGGTTTTAGATTGACAGGAAGACATTGGGGAAACACCTTGAAAACACAGACGTCATCATCATGACATGTACTGCCATGCCTCTTTAGAAGCCACAGCGTGAGAGCCTGCTTGTCTCTGTGAATGACCAAAAGCGGAGAATTGGTGAACCACCCCTGCGGCAATAATGCGGCTTCTCTGTATGAAAGGGGCTACAGTTTGTTCTTGTTCTCTTTCTCTTTCCTCTCAACACAATTCCAGGAGTCTGCCAAGCTGTAGAATTGTTTTTGTCATATCGAGTACATTGGTTAATTACATTTTGATATGGATATCATTGGATGCCATCATTATACATGCTCTTCAGTACTGAGACCAAAAGCACTTTTGCCAACATCTTACTGCACTGAAAATACTGATGTTTCTTTCGTTTCACAGCCAAACTAAAATGTATGCATTTTCTTAGGAGGGATGCAAAAATACACATGACAGTTTGTAGAAAAAAGAAAGGACACTCAATTCAGCTTGGCATGTATTGGTAGCTTAATGCTGCCACAATGTGTCAGTGTCAGTCTATATGTTACATGAAAGGATGTGTTTGAGGTAATTTAGAAACAGTGTCCACATTACATTGCTGGTCTACTTGAAACATTGAATATGCAAGCTCATCAAAATTTCAGTCTAGAAACCTGTCCATCCTAAGGACAAAACACCCAGACATTCACAGAGTGATGTAGTTTATGCTGTTCAATGCAGCCAGGACTGCGCAGATTTGTACATTGAAGAGTGAAAACAATCTCTCAATAAACAACAATCTCTCAATAAACAAACGGCAAAACAAAATCCTCAGGTCAAGACCCTGCTGTCCAATTACATCTGAAGGAGAAAATCATTCCTTTCAGGACAACAATGGGAACATATTGTCCAGAGAAGACAAATCGTTTGAAAGAGGAGTAAAATAATCAATCTATGTTAAACTGGAACAACCGTCTTTGAACAGAGGAGGTGGACTAAGACATCACTTATCACCCACCTACAATGCTTACCGAGTTCTCTTCCAGACAACTTAACAACCATTCACACCTGGGCTCATCTAGCCTCAGCAACCCACATGAAGGCCAATTGGGTCAATGATCCACAAGTGGCCTGACTGACTATGTATGGACACTCCCACACAGAGTTTAAAAGCCTGCAGCTCCTCCAGTTAGTTAGAACTGAAGAGGCCTCTTGGATGAGTGCTGAAACGTCTTCATAAACTGAAGCAAGTCTAGTTGCCTATGATATAGCGCTTAGAATTACCATGACCTGGATGACTGAGAACCTTTATCAACACTGTACCAGTGCATTGCCCGTAGGAAGCATGTATTCCTATAGAAATTTCATGGATGGCCAAATGAGGCTGTGTTTGAAGGTGGGACATCAGGGATATAATTGGCTTTTTTTGACTACTTTTGATTTTAGCATTATATTTCACCTTAAAATTATTTACCTTGCCTTGTTTGGTGTCATTATTTTCAGCACAACCTCACATGTGGGACTGTACAGTTATTTTTTCATTTTGACATACTGTATTAACACAATGGACCTAAAATCTCTAAATAACATAAATCAGAGCAGGAAAAGGTTAGATTTTTTATTGTGAAAACCACAAATGTGTTTAACAAACCAATTGTATTAGTTACAATGCAAATATAAATTGTTGTTTGCTAAATTTGTGCCTAAGTTTTTGAAATTTACAAAGTTATATGTAACTATTTACATTCAAATGCAGGCAACGCCTCAGGCTCAGGGCTCCTCAGCTCATTCCTGCCTGTTCCACATTCAGCAGTCTCCTCCTTGTTTAGACTCACAACACAAAAAAACTACATTACACACTAAACACACTACACTAAACACTATATAACTTACTAACTATACACTCCAAACACGCTATATGTCACAAATCTCTCAACTCTCAAAACTCGCCATCTCTGTCGCTGTCTGTATCACTGCCGGTGTCCCTCACACAACTTCCTGTTCCTCAGCAACCAAACCTGCTGCTTGCGGACACTTTCGTGACAAAAGCCCATATTTACCGTTTCTTTCTGCACCAAACACAAAGCAAATGTGATGACAATGTTGGCAAAAAAGCGTGGCGGACATTATTTATCACAAGTGCCGGCGCATCCGTCAACTCAGGAGGTGGGCTGTGGGGGTGGGCTAGCAGCTAGCTACACACCAACATCCACAGATTCTGATTCCAGTTTGTTGTCCTCGAGTATTTGGATCTCCTCAGACCCGAACAGACTCCACAAGTTAGTTTAGATGCACAGAACAGGATCAAACTGCCGGCATTATCCCGGTCCCGCTTGCACCACTGCAGGTGTAAATCCACTTGTTTCTTAACATGTGTCGTGGAAGTGAGCTCTGCAGTGATTGGCTCTGGTGCGCACGTGACTATGGTGGCTACGGTTGACAATGCTAGCGGAATTCGTAAAGCATTTATGAAATAATGTATTAACGGTATCATTGTAGTCCAAACAAATGCGACGTTGCACACCCTTGAACCAAGCAGCAGCCATGTTGAATTCTCAGGTCAGTCTGATCCTGATCTGCAGAGATATTTGAGGCACACATACACAGACAGAGATTCCTTGCTTTTATAGAGAGATGTGTAGTAATAATGTGATGATGATCCTCTTATAAACTCGAACACTTTGTGTAGTGAGGTACTTGAATGTAACACGCTGGAGTGGACGTATGTATGACATCACTGAGGTGAGACGAGGAGTAGTGAGAAAAACAACGTTGTGTGGAGACGTGTTCAGGTACGGCTGTTAAGCTAAGCGAAGCTAACTAAATAAAGACTGTGTTAATACCAAGTAACACTGGCTGGTGATTAATGTGACACTTTGTGAACTACTTTCATTTATCAGGATGACACTAGTTTCATTAACTCACTAACTGGCTTTACAAATTCTATTCCTTCTTTCTTCCAAAGTCTAGGCACACTGTTTTCAATTTGTGCATCACTGTCAGTTAGTGAATTGAGTAGGTGCAGTTTAACTAACAATAAACACATCTACTGAGTATGGCTCCATTAGACAATGACAGACACTGAACAAAGCACAGACATAAATTACCTGTAATCAGACTCACCTCTGTTGGACTGATTAGGTCATGAGTCCTGATTTCCGTCTAAGAAAATGGATGGCGATGATTGTGGTGCATGTTTTTACGGAGGATGGAGTTATTTTTCTCACTTGGGTCAGAGAAAATGTTGTAACATTTGATATTTGAGTGGAACAACTTACACACTGCATCTTTTGAAGTTGTGTGCAATCTCCCTCCAATATCTGCTCCCTTGTAAATTGTCTATATTTGTCTGTATAATCTACCATAACTAACTGAGAGAAGGTCTTTACTTGCTGATAACTTCAAAAGATACTTGAGGTTGGAATAAATAGAAAGTAAATCTGTGTTCAAAGTCTCCTGCCAGAACCGATAGAAGCCTTTTAATCACCAGAGACCTAAGAAAACTTAAAAATGCATGAAACTCCAAATGGACTCTCCTCTGTCTTATCCGTACAGGCAGTCATGGCCCACCAGAGTTGACATGCACCAAGACATAGAGGACAGCCTGGCAGCTTCCTCCATCTCCCATGCTGGAGGCCCTCAGTCCCCAGCCCGCAGCACAGAAAACCTGCTCAACGGACATCGCTCAAAAGGCATGATGGAGCTGGGCCGACGAGAGGAAACAGCAGTGACTGACTCTCCAGGACCACCAGCACAGGTACACTCATCATCAGCACCCTTTTCAATTTCCAGTGGGGAAAAAGAAAAAAAAAAAAATTAAATGAGTTTAGCTATATGTGGCTCAGTTTGTTTCAAGGATGGCTAAAGTCTATTCATGCATGATTTTGAGTTCTGCTTCTAAATTAATACACTTGATACTAATCACCATCTTTTAATTTATTTTAATGCATGTGGCTGGTCTCATGTTTTTTTCCATTTCATTCCAGGGAGCCTGTGCTGCCCCCTCGGGCCAAGCTCCTGGGTCTGCTTCTGGAACCATCAGGGCACAGACTCCATCCACCTCAGCAGCAGCCAAGCAGCGAACCTGCCTGTTCAGGTCTGACAAATATGGATTAAGTCTTTGGAACTGTAGTTGTTTTTTTTGTGTGTGTGTTGTTTTTAGAAAAACATTATTTTCATTATCACTGAATGAAAAATAAGTAACTGACACAACTTTGGAACCAGAATAGGCATCAAATGTAAATAAATAGTCTATTTTTTTAAAATAGTTAGTCAATTTTTTGAGGAAACAAGCTTCTCAGACGCAAAGATTTGCTTAGTTTCTGTTTTATATCATCTGATCTGAATACATCTGGGGTTTTGAACTTTGACTTAGATAAAATAAATTTCAGTCCTATGAACTATGATTTACTTTCCACAAAGTTTTCGGTTATTTTAAGGCCCAGGCAATCCAGCGATTATCAGGGGAAGAAGTGGAAGTCAACTGTTGCAGCCTGCTTGACCAGATACCATTGTTTTAAGAGCTGCAATTAAGGATTATTTTCATTGTTGATTTTTTTTCTCTATTGAGCAATTGTTTGTTCTATAAAATGTCAGAAAATGTTGATCAGTGATCAACAATTGATTAATTGCTGCAGCTGCTGCCTATCTGGTATGTAATGTCAAATCAACCGTATTCTTTCAGGGTGGAGGAAGATGAGGAGGAGGAAGAAGAGCAGGACCCATCTCCCTTACCAACCCAGGTGATTCTGCGCCGTAAGCCCCCCTCGATCACCAATCGCCTCACCTCCAGGAAGAGCGCCCCAGTGCTCAACCAGATCTTTGAGGAGGAGGGTGAGTCAGATGATGACTTTGACATGGATGAGGGCCTGCCACCCAAACTCAGCCGTCTCAAGATGAACATGGCTGGAAATACTGGCAACCTGAGCTCCGGGGCTGGCTCCTCTTCGTCCCCGGGCTCCACGCAGAAGCGCTACCATCGGCGCAAGAGCCAGGGGAGGGGTTCGTCATGTTCCAGCTCTGAGACGAGTGATGATGACTCAGAGAGCCACCGGAGACGTCTGGATAAAGATTCTGGCTTTGGTTACGGCTGGAACAGAAGGGACAGCAGCGAGGGGCCACCTGGAAGCTCTGGGGGCAATGGGGGAGGCAGCAGCTCAGGACAGAGTAAACCTCCAGGAGAGGGAGGGGGAACCTCTGGGCCAGACAAGGGGAGTCCTCCTGGAGGGGGTGAGAACAGAGATGGAGGGGATGGAGCGGGTGGAGGGGGTGGTGGGGGTGGAGGAGGGGGGAACAAAGGACAAGACAGCCCATCCAGTTGTTGCAACAACAGTAGCACTACTAGCCCCACCCTCAGCTCTCTGTCCCGCTCCTCTCGCTCGACCAGCCACTCCACTGAGCTGGTAGAGAGCCTAAAGCTAATGAGTCTTTGCCTCAGCTCCCAGCTGCAGCACCACCGTGGGCGGGGGGGTAGAGGTGGAGGTGGTGGTGGAGGAGGAGGAGGAAAGTTCATCATAGACCCGTGCAGCCTCTCAGGAGGGAGCGTGAAAATCCAGGAGAAATCAACCTGGAGGATGTGTATAGGCTCCACCGGGAGTCTGGACACCATCACTCTCCCCACCACGGCTACCACCCTCCCTCGCACCCACGTTGTGCAGCACCAACACCGTAAAACAACGCCTCACAGCCTCCTGGGCAGCAGGGACGCTCACAGCAACCTGAGCGCATTGAAAAATGGCATGCTTCAACTACCTCTGTGTGAGAAGACCATCTCTGTCAACATACAGCGGGGCAGAGGCTCCAGGGATGGCCTGCTCTGTACCTCAGCTCCAGCCAGCTGCTGCCAGGTCATCTGAAGCCCCCTGACCCTCTGTGGACCATCAGTCCCCACCCACCACAACCAGCTAAAAAAAAAAACAAAAAAAAAACAGGCTTCTCCCTCCATGTTGACCTCTCCACCTTTTCTCTGTCCCTCTGCACACTCCTCCTCATTTTAACTTCATCTTGTGTTTTGCTGTAGCAAACTGAACTGCTGCTTTGGTGTCAGTGGTTTGTGGCTCCGATGGATCTCACTGTCATTTTGTATGATGTGTCCTGTGCTCTGCTCACTATTCATATGGCTGAAGTATGTCATTACATTTATCATTGTGTTTAGTACGTTTTTCATTTTGTTTTTTATTTCAGCCTTAGTTTATGTCCCCCTTACAGCCCTTCAGATTAGCCCCGACTCATCTCTTACAATCTAAATACAAACACAGTGGTAGAATTTTTTTTTAAAGAATAGAGTACTGTGTAGAAAAAAAAAACAACCAAAAATCTCAATATTTTGAGAAAATGTTTTGATGTTTTGAGCATCAAGTCAAAATTATCCAAAAATAAGTTGTACCAACTAGTAGTAATTAAATCAGACAAAGTCTACGCAATGTAAGAATGAGTAATTAAAAAAGACTAAAGTTTTAACATTTTAAAGTTGTAACTTCCCCAAAAAAGCTTTAATGGTTTAAATTAACATAAGTTCTTAATAACAAGTTACAAGTAAGAAATACACATTTATTATTAAGTTTAATGTTAAAATAAGTCATGTATGACTTTTTAGTACAATTCTGACTTAACTTTTAAAATGTGACCTTTTAAAGTCAAGGTTTGTGATGTTATATAACTTTTTTCCCCAAACACTATGGTTTTCTCAACACATTTTGGTTCTGGAAATGTCTTTTTTTTTTTTTTAGCCAGAACACTGTGTTGTACTTGGCTTTGTGCAGAGTGCAGATGAGTTAAAAACTGGAGCACTTGAACTCAGATGATGAGGATAGTTGCAGTGTTGCACTGTAGCAGCAGCTGACATGAGGAGGACACAGTAACTTTCCTGCCAACACCATCCTTCCCTCCTTCACCTCACCCTCTGAGTGTTAGGTTGTAGCAGTGAATCACGTACAGTGGCTTTAGAAAGTGTTCAGACCTTTTAACTTTTGCACGCTTTGTTTTGTAGATTTAATTTAAATTGATAGAATTACCATTTTGCCCATCAGTCTACATTCATTATCCCATAATGAAGTGAAAACATGTTTGTGGCAATGTTGACACATTTCTTCAAAATCATTTTACATAAGCATTCAGACCCTGAATTTAGCAATTTGTAGAAGACAATTTGGCAGCAATTACGACTCCCAGTATTTTTGTATGTATTTGTAAGTATTTATAAGCTTCACACACCTTGATATGGGATGTTTATCCTTTAAGCTATGTCAGTATGGATGGGAAATGTTCCAAGATCTCCACAGATGTTCTGTGGGGTGAAAGTTAGTTCAATCCCCTCAGTCAAGGGGATTGAACTGGAGACCACAGGCTCACTTCTCTAACCTTTATGTTTGAGAAGCAAGCTTCTAAAAAACAAAAAAAAGTTTTCACTTTGCCATTATGGTTTATTGAGGGCAGATTGACTGACACAAATGCAGTTTTATCCATTTAGAGATAAGCCTACAACAAAATAAATTGTTCAACAGGTGAATGGGTCCAAATAGTTTGTGAAGCCACCATGCGGGTATCTTTGACCACTTCTGTCACTGATTTTATTTAGACTCCAGGCTGGACTCCATATTGTAGTCAGACAATCGTTTTATGTTGCTTTTATGAAAAGAAAAGATATTCATTAGAATCAGTTCAGCTCCATACATTCACAACTGCAACAAATACTCTGTCAGAACCCCCTTTAAATCTGGACGAGTATCTCTTGAGGCAGCGTGTTTTGGCTGAATAAATGGGACTGTAAGAAATGGTTTGTTAAAGCGTGTGCACTCCATTGTGGTAGCAAACAGGTGTTCTATTGATTCTGTAGCAAGACAATGCTAAACACCGACATTTGAAATGTTACTGCTGACCATATATTTCAAATAAGATTCTTATTTATTTTATTTGTATTTTTTTTTCGATGTGTTGCTGATAGAGAACATTACAATAGTTGTGTGTGGCTCTCTGGAAAAACACTACCAATACCCAAGTAGTCTGATCTGTTTTGACCTCTGGTTTCTTGACGTCCCATCTGCACCCACATGTCACCCAAAGTGCACTGTACATGTGGGTGCAGCATGTTGAGTCATGTATTGAGTATGTATATACATTATGATGAAAAGTAAAGTTTATTTTTAAAACTTGTACATTTATTTTGAGCAATCTGCTGTTTGAAAATGTGGACAAAGGCCTTGTGAAGTCTCACTAGTTGAAAGGAAGTGTGTGTGTGTGTGCACCAGGTAAATCAGTGTGACCTCACCTGCGCACAAGAAAAAGCTTGTGACTTGTGACAGCCCTAACGGAGCTGGCCAAGAGATGAACAAACGAAAGAAAGGAAAGGGTACATGGGGAAATTCTTTAAGGGCATTGGCAATAAGCTATACTGTGTGTCGCAGCTATCTGTACAGAAACATTTCATTAGTTGTTTTGTTTTTTTAAATTCCAGACATGTGCAGCCTTACAACGGCCACTTGTACTGAAAAGAAAAATGGAAAGCTATGAGTTAAATATTTTTCCTCTCTTTGGTTGTTGTCTGAGTTTTCTTTTGAATAACCAAATGTGCATAGAGTTGTAAATATGGTGCTCTTTATCTAGAACAGCAGAGTGAACTTTTTGGTGCATAGCTGTACAGTAATCTAGCCTTATGATAATAGTAATACTGTATGGGTGTCTCAGCTAAAAATAAAAGCCGTGTGAGAAAAACAACACAATTCAATACTGTCAGGTCTCTTGACTGTTGTCTTACTCAGCTGTATCCAGGTGAATGACGTGCATGTGTTTCAATGTTTGACATTCAGTGACACAGGGCAGCCACAGAAATGTTACTGGACCAAAACATAAAATAGGAAGAAAAAGGAAATAAAGATGAGCTGGAACTGACAGAAATATTCAGTGTATTATTCTGTAGTTGATACCTGTTGTCAAAATTTACATATAGCTATGGTAATATCCAAAATAAAATGTGGAATACTGTCTCATACCTGTGGTCTATTGGGTCTTTATTTCAAAAACTGATTTGTAGGCAGGTTAGCAGTGTGGCTTGATGGATAGTTATTTATCATTTATTCAACATACAGTTGGAAACCACTAGTCAACATATTTTGCATTTGTTTCAAAGTATCACTATTTTTTATTATTACAAATGATGGTATCTTAATTTTGAGTGAAAAGTTGAATCATTATCCTGCTGCAGAATGAATCATTCCCCACAAAGATGCGAACCAGAGTGTGTAGCAAGTCTCTAAAGAATGAAGTTGTGCTTGGTCGGGGTGGAGTCACATCTATACTGGTGTCTAAATCCGGTAAGCAAAACTTCCAAAGTCTTGAATATTCACACCACATTTCACTGTGGGTTTGAAACGCTGTTCTTTCCCCTGTTCATCTCCTTACATACACCCTTCTGTTACTGCCATTGATCTATAAACTGGATTCATCAATAAACAGTACTTTTTCCTCCAGAAGTGGTTTAGAAACTGCTATTTGTCCTGTGAGACAGCCTTATCTTGACAACACTTGCTGATTGGAGTCTTGTGTTGTTTATTAAGCAAATTGCATATCTGTGATGCTTTTCTATCTGACAGGGAACTAAGCCTAATCTTCTGATGGTGTGGACACTTGGATTCTGCCCGATTGTGGTTTGGACACAATTGGTCCAGCTTATGTAAAATGTTTAGTTCCATGCACTGCTCCCTTATTAAAAACCTTGAGTTTAGCATTTATTTAACGCTGATAAAGAATAACAATTGGACGCAGACTGTTGGACCCACTGTATCTATATCAAGTTTTGGATGGAGAAGTTAAGCTCGAAATTTGGTGTAGACATTCATTCCCCCCTTAGGATAAATTCTAATTGCTTTCGTTTGGCTTTTCTGTCTGTCGTTTCCTTCAGGGGATTTCTTACAGTTCGGTCACAGACATCTGCTGTATCTCAATTCAGGCTCTGCATCCCTCTTTGGAGGCGAGTCCTTTGGAGGGACCTTGTTAACCTTATCAGCCATTGTTAAATGGGACGGTCTAGCCTTTGTATGGAATTAGATTTGTGCCAAAAGAAACAAACAAAACTTTTTAAATGTCAAACGAAAGCAGGAATTTGACAGAACATATAACTCATTTCAAAAATAAAACTTAGAACTTGCAATTAAATAATTTGTCAAATAGTGTAAAATACTGGTCTTTTACTTTTCTAATAATGCATTATTTTGTTCCCTCTGCTGGTCTCTCTCCGCTCAGACTTCTGCGCTGACTCGCAGCTTTGCAGTCTCTCTCTAGCTCTTTCCTGTTTGTGCTCACTGACTTTTTGTTTGCAGTTTTGGCACAAACCTATCGGGTAGGTGGGCCTTTTCAGCAGAACGTCCCCATTGGCTAATTAGATTTTGACTGACACAGCTCAGTATCTATGTGTAGATAGCTAGCTAAACGACGCTAAACGACCCCATGTTTTCGTTTGACATTTAAGAAGCTTTGTTTGTTTCTTTTGGCACAAATCTAATTCCACACCTTTGGAGCATTTTCTGGTTGCGTCACCAGATGTTTTACCCTTATGTAATGATTTCTGCTGACCAGGCCCGTGAAAGTGACGATCTACGATCTAATTGAGACACAGCAACTGGCTTCAGTTTCCGCCCA
Organism: Acanthopagrus latus; assembly: GCF_904848185.1. NCBI lineage: Eukaryota > Metazoa > Chordata > Actinopteri > Spariformes > Sparidae > Acanthopagrus > Acanthopagrus latus. The sequence goes on along the minus strand of NC_051055.1, from coordinate 1,576,537 downwards.
TGTGTTCCTCATTTGTTTTTTTGTACATTTTCTATTGAAGATATTTCCCTTTCAGTTTTCCATCTTGACACTTTGATGTACAATGGCCCTGAAGTGCAAATCACAATGGCAAATCAGAAAACACAACAACATTAACCAAACCATAAAAGGTAGGTACCCTACATGAACCATCGCGGATTGTACTGGTCCATCCATGTAAACCATGTCTTTCTGGCTCAAAGGACGGTCCAGTCCAATTTGCTGTTGTGTTTTCTGTTTTGTTGTTGTGTTTTCTGATTTGCCATTGTGTTTCCTGATTTGGGCCTGAGCAGGTCTTGACCTGCAAGGTCCCTATTGTTTTTGGAAACAAAATGATCGCATTTTTCACTGCCTGAATATACCCCAAAACTCACCAAACTTGGAACATACGTCACACCTGCCGATTTAAAAAAAAAAAAATCTATTGTTGTCCTCGAATTCCACCACTAGGTAGCGCTATAATCCCCTGGAATATTAAAGGTCCCATATTATATTGTTTTTTATCAATTTCACACAGCTGTCAGAGGTCCAACAGCTCTGTATTCGATATGCATTACCCCAAACCTATCCGTGGTCCTGAATTTCAGCTGTCTAAAAGTCGCTCTACAGAGCTCTATTCAGAGCAGTCTGTTTCTGTGCCTGCACCTTTAAATGCAAATGAGCTCCATCTGTCTATGCCCACTTGGAGAGCCCTGCCTGCTACCTCACTCTGAGGGAGGGGAAGCCCCGTGCGTTAGCAGTAGCATGCGCTAATGTTTATGGTGGATGTATATATGTATCGCTATGGCTCGCGGAGATTTTTTTTGTTCAGCTGAACCAGTTTGACCCAGAATGGGACCCAGAAGGAGAGGCTCCTGAAGAAGAAGAGACTCTGTGGCTGCAGCAGGACGTTCCAGGGTGGTTAGTGTGCCTGTATGATGTTAGTTTGTTCGTATGTGTTGTTACAGTTAATACCATAGACATAATATGGGTAGACGCCTCATAGTGTGCTAGAACATAATCCTGCGTCGCCGCCATCTTGGTTGGGCCTCCTCACTGTAGGCTAGCACCAGAGTCAATCGGAACCAACGGAGAACGAGCAACTATGACCGTATTTTGTCCAGTTTATCGTTTCAATAACCGGCACGGTGTTGTTACCAGATAGTGGGAGATTACCTTTCACAAGTAAAATTTTTTTTTGTAATAATTTTTATGACAGCACCATGTATCATAACTAAATCTCTGCTCTGCTGAAACTCCAGTAAAAATTAGGGGGATTACGATTATTGTAGTTGTAGATACACCTTCCTCAGTAGAAATAAATGCAAGTGGGTCACATTGGAGACCCATCCAAGATGGCAGCCACACTGATAGGTTAGCTCCAATAGGCAGCGTCAGTCTATGAGGCGTCTACATATATTATGTCTAATGGCTAACAGCTAAAGAAAACTGTGTTTGTTTCCAACTCAGTCTCCAAACTCTTGGACACTGTTCACATCGTCTCTGTCTCCAGTCTGCACGTTTCCAGACTTTTTACTGTGACAACCAAGCTCTATCGTACGGAGCCCCCCCCCCGGTGACATAATGCGTGGCCACGCATTATTTTTTTCAAAGTAAAGGATGACGTGAGGGAAGAAAAAAAAATCCGAATACACCAATAATAACATATACATATACTTTTAAATAATCTTATAAATCTATCACTGTGAAATCATTAGCTTTTATTAATAAGGATTTCACTACACTGCAGTGTGAATTTTGAATGACTTTTTCATCCAGTGTACATTAAACTTGCTTCAAATGCCATTGCATAGCGGACTGAAGCAGAGCTAATTAGTTAGCCAGTTTCCAGCTAACTTCACCATACTTGTAGGCAGCTGTAAATACTATCAAACCGTGGTGACACTTACCTGTGGCTCGGGTGCAGTTGCTGGGTCGGATATGGTTGGGACTGATCCTTTTACAAGGGTCAGCGTCGAGGCAAAGCCAGCTTTGTACTGACCCTCGTTACTGAAGCAGTCCAATGTGAAGCGATTAGCACACACACACACAAGCTCACCGTAGCCGGCACATTGTTGTTAAAAATGAAACACAACCCTGTCCCAATTCAAAGTGTGCTCCAAATGCTCCGTACGAATGCCTCCTTCTTGTGCCTGCTCCTGGAGGACACGCCGCTACTATCCTTCGTGGCTAAAAATTGCCCAAGATTCATTGACGTAACACAAACATCTTTTACACTTCATTGTGTTTTAGGGAGCAAACAGAGAGCTTCATCTGTCCGAGGTCAGAACAACAGTAGTTCACAGGGCAAAACATTCCGCGGCTGGATGGAAGAAAAGCAATAATATATAATAATAATAAATAGCCGATTCATCAGTCCTGATGTCACTTTCTGTAAATCTTTGCATGCCTGTGTTAATGTGATCTTGTGTTGACCCTTTCTCTTGCTTCGAGGAGGAGGGAGGATGAAGGAGTACATGAGGCTGCAGAGAGGATGGAGAGGCTCTTCTCTGCTCCAGAGGACAATCTTTACATTATTTCTGTTATTTAATTAATGTATGGGTTCTTTTTAAATTATTTGTTAATAATTGTTCATTTTATATCATTCATGAAATAAAATATGGTTTTATTGTTACACGTTGTCTATTCCATTCTCTATTTACAACTTAAGTACAATTTATAACAGCAAATGGCATCAAGTGCTACTTTTCAGGGACAACAAGGGATTGGATGTTTTCTTTTATTGTTAAGGTCTTAACATTTACAACTATTGACAAAATTACAGCATAAATAACTATTTGCAGATTATTATTCACTATTAATAAAAACAATTATTATTAAAAACAGTATTAAAACAGTTACAGATGATGTACAGTAACAGGCTGAGCAGGAGTCCCTGCAGTGCTGCTGGGCTGGATGGTGTCAGTGGGACATCATCTGGGTCGGTACTCAGGGTGTTTGGGGGTCCAGTCTCCTCTGTCCACCACATCGTCCATCAACTGGGTCTGCAGTTCTGACTCCATCCACAGCTGCCATGTCACTAAGAATGTTTTAAGAGGCAAGAATGATAATTTAATAATAATAATAATAATAATAATAATAATAATAATAATAATAATAATAATAAATTACAACAAACAAAACTATCTACCAAACCTTTTCAATACTATGCCTTTAAAATGAAAATAAAATCATATGTGGCGATCAGCAGTTTATGTCAGCATTAACGTAATGTATCGGTATGTTAATTACCCCAAACTGTTAGCTAGCTTATAATGATAATATTGATAACATTACTGTGGGATCAATAAGAGGTTTACCTCTCCACGGTCCTCTCAGCCCGAGATAAACCAGCTGCTTCTCCTCTTTCTCCACAAGCAGGAGGATTAAAAAGGAAATCAGGAATTCCTGTAGCTCAAACAGATCTGACAGTCAAACTTTACTCTTGTCACTTTCACGGACCTGGGCTGCAGAAATAGTGATGTGCGGGTAGGGGCGGGAACAGTTGGTGACGCAACCAGGAAATGCTTCGAATGCTAGACTGTCCCATTTCACAACCGGCTGATGCGGCCTGCAGGTCTCTCTTCCCTCCTCTCGGAAGGACCCTGCCTTTGCTGGCGGCGAAGGATGCACTTCAGGGGCCACCATATTGATGTCTTTCTCGGTCTACCACTATGCTTCCCCTTTACAACCTTCCTATTTTCTTTGTAGTCGGTCCAGATTTTAGACACAGCTTTCTCTTGTTGGAGCCACAATTCATGTCAATCCAGCTCTCCAAGCTGTGAGCTCTCAGTTCTAACTGCAGGCTAATTAGCAGATGTAATCTGATGCAGGTGTTTGTTTTCAAAACTGCAAATTACAGCTCCATAATACTTTCCTCAGAATCCAGTGATTCCATAATTGTTTTCACTACTTGATCTAAAAGAGCAATTGTGACCAACTACAACAATTTTCCTTCTTTTTTTTAATGTTTCTTAAAGCCTGAAGGTTGTGATTTTGAATAAAGATAGTTTTGTGGCATGTCTGTGATTTGTGACTTTTTTTCTACATTTTTTAAGTTAACCAATTGAATGAGAGTCCTCCAAGAGTGGTGATTCCATCATTTTTGCCAGCGATAGTATTATTTGCTGAGCATCTGGCATAGTCCGTTTCTGTCACTTCAGCAAAAACAAGCTGCAAACACTAGTTGATATGTTACCAGTGGCCATTCATGCGCTTCTTTTTTGGTCCATAACAAGTGAAAATAAAATAATCTGGCTTCATGTTCACCAGCTAGTTACTAACTGTGTCTGCTGTTCAGTGCTCAGAATGTAGTATACTGCTGTTATAATATCTGCTGCCTGATGCTCCTGGACAACGCTGTGCAGTGTCAGGAAGTACATACTCTGCCTTTAAGGGTCACTGCAGTATGGAGCAACAGATTTCTACCCAATGGCCACTAAATTCAGCTTGCAACAATTTGATTGAGATACAGTCAGCCATGTGGGTTAAAGACTGTGATCCAGGTCATTGAAGGTGTTGAAATGCAGTCAGTGATGTGCTACATGACACGTTACTCAAGTAACCTGGAAGCTCCCAGAACAGATGGCACACTGCAAGTCTATTCAGAGCTGATCTTTCTATGAACTTTAGCCCTTTATTTCACAAACACTGTGAAGCTTCACCCATGAATGGTTTAAACTGATACTAAATTACAAACATAAAGCTGGACACATTTTAATTCCTTCTTTATACATTTATTTTAGATGCAAAGAGCCTCTAAGGGTTCCATCCACTGTATTGACCACAACAGATTCAATACATCAGACAGATACCAGAGGACTGTGTGTGCAGAGCATAGAAAAACAAATATTCAGATAGGCATTGCATTTCAAGGCACCATGGGGTATTATAAGAGTGCATGGTTTGACTTCAAGTCAGTTAACAGACTCATATTATTACTAACTGATACTAATTAGATGACTAATAAGATGATACGTCACATGCTAGGACAGGACAGCCCAACAAAATCAATACTTGTCATGATCTCATGTCTCTGGAGGTAAAAATAGAACACATCATTTGAATGTTGGAAGCAACTCAATTTTCATTACTGATTTCATCACATACTGAATACTTAATGCTGAAATGTAAAGATTTAATATGTAAGATTTTAAGTTTGAAACACAAAGAAAACAACCTAAAATTATCAGGAAAATATGTGAAAATGTGTTTAAGTTTTGTGTTGGAGACATTTCTACTGAGGTTAGCATTCCAACCAGCTCACACTCTGCCCTCTTGCTGGTCCAAAGCTCCCACCAACTATCTTCTGTTGTTCCAAGCTGGGAGTTCAGTTCGCTAGCTACATTGCTAAATGAGCCAAATAAATAAGAGCAATAAAAGTTAGCAGCAGTTAGTGACTACTCTTGTGATAGCTTTTGTTTGAAGTGTGAATTTGAAAGGTGGCCAACCTTTAATATCAGTACATGTAGGACATTTCACACTTTACTTTGAAAACCATCCATACGAGTGAAGAAAAGGTGATTTTATGTTTTGCTAAGTCAGATATAGCTCGGGTACAAAAGTGTCCTGGTTTACAGCCACTTGGACTGATAGAATGGAACCTGATTGGACAGAGGACTGATGGTTCACTAAGGCTGAAGTACTTTTTATTGGTAACCTCCTTCAAGTTTTATGTGTTAATCTTGAGTTTTGATTTAGATAACTTGATTTTCTTGTTTGGGTTTGAGTAGTATTTAGTTGTGAATGAAAATTACAATTCTGTGTCTCGAAATTTAAATATGAGTACTGAACTCAAATTCAGAATACAGTAAAACAATCAACTTGAATACTGAAAGATAGTGATCATGAGTTAGTGACATTTAAGCAAGTAAGTTATTAGCGGTAGAAGCTTGTTGACTGCTTACACCATTACCCTGCCAGTATATAACTCAACCTTTCAAGTGTAGTTTTGGGATTCCAAAACCATAGTACTGATTAAACCCAACCCAGACCATCAGGAATATCAAATCAATCTTGGCCACAGAATAATATGTCATAATACAGCATGGTTCTGTGATTTGAACACCTGGATTACCACATTTGTTCTATTTATCCCACTACCCCTGTATAAAACCTCAGTACAGTATGTCTCATCTATAGTGCAGTACATTTAACAACCAACATAACACACCCAAGACACACCAGTGTATCTAAAACTGTGGTCTCAGGCTCAGCCCCTTCAGTGATGCAGTGAAGACATATAGCACACATAAACTCCAAAATAACATGTTGTTTTGTATCAATACATACATGTGACTGTGTGTAAACAAGAGTGTGATCTGTTAAAGCTGCAGTCCATCAGTATCTGTAGGCCTTCCTCTGCTCCTCACTCCAAGGTCTTTCTGAGGTTCGAGGTTTCAAGCATTTTCTGAAACATGGAGCAGAAACAGAAACACCTTTATGTGAATATTCCACTGCATAAATGTGTGCGTGTGTGCGTGAGGAAGACAGTATTATGTATTATCCATCTTTCAAATCCCATTAAAATGTTTCAAAACTTTCAACTTTCTTTGAAGCTGAGTCATATCTTAATTGTAATGGAAGTCAGTTAGAAATCTCTTAAAACCCACTCATTTCCCAAATCTTCTTACTCCATACATTCACAACAAAACTCCATTCAAACTTTTAAATGTTCACACAGAGTAGACTTTCTCATGTTCAGCTTTTTCATAGCATATGTACTTTCAGCACAGTCTCAGTTCTAACTCAGCTCTAACATTTCATGACCCTTGTCTTTAACGCACTCTTGATGCCACAATCTTCCCCTCACCTTTACTGAAACACCTGCTTGTAGGAAGAATCAAGCCTGTCGCAACAATATGACTGCAGCAATCAGACCAAAACTTTGTGCTTAGTGGGCATTTAAATGACAGGATTGTGATGTTAGGAATCGATATTATTGATTATTAATTAATATATTATTAATTAATTAAAATTATTATAGTTGATTAATGAAACCTAGGTTACTATGAGTCATTAATGAATATGGGGAACCGCCCTGAAATCAGGGATCAATAATCGAATGATTTACCTTTTAGTCTCAAAGCCTGAAAATTAGTCAAATTGTCAATTTTATAAAAATATCAATAATTTGACAAGAGGGAAGGTGTGAATCTGAGCACTGACCATCTCAATCAGCAGTTATTACTATATGAGATTGTGGAAAATAATCACAGATGCTGATGAAAATCAACAGTGTTTATTAAAGCTTCCTTCCAAAACACAAACCGCTGGACACACTGAACTTCACCTCAGGGATGAACGTCCCCTCTCAGATATCTCCTATCACCGTGCAGAGGAGGCCGGCCTATGATAATGACTCCTTTCGTTACATAACGACAGGAGTTGAATCTGAACAGCCTGTAGGAGCGCTGTGTTACCAGTGGGTGGGCTGCAGAGACCATGCAGGAATCGCTTGTTTTCCTCATTCTGGGAGTTGGCAGGCTCAGGGAGGACCAGCTTATATATGTAGAGACCAGAGAAAACATGTTTCTCATAATATGGGACCATTAAGTGATAGCAGTTACTGACTTTCAGGGAGAAGCATAATAATTTGAGGTGAGCCTCATATCATTGTTGTACTAATCAAGAATGATATAGGCAGACTTCAGAGGTACTCAATACAGACCTACAACATGCATCATTTAATGTTGAACCACAATGTATAATTATTATTACTGTTATTATACTATTGTTGTTATATTTACATGAATGAATGGGAAAAAAGTAGTGTGACATAAGGGGCTTTTTAAACAATCCTGCAGAACTTTCAGTAAGATAAACGATTTCATCTCATAGTGATTTGTTGCACGTCAAGCAAACTCATGGAAGCAGAAGCAAATATCCAAATGTCATTATCCTAGCTAGTTCTACACAATGTTGTGATGCTAACCATGTAACTTTATCAGTCTTGGCTGTTGCATTTCACTGAAGACACCATGTGGTCAAATGAAGTCTTTGTCTAGATTTTAATCAGCATGTCACGCAGCCGACCCACAGCAGGGGGCGCACCCTGGACCTGGTCATAACCTACGGCCTGTCCATTGGTGCACCCTCTGTTGTGGACCTGGCTGTGTCTGACCACTTGTGTGTTTTTTACAGTCACCAGTTTTAACCAGCGGGAGACCCCAGTGAGAACAGTGAGGAAACACTACCTAACTTCTGAAGTGGCTGCAAATTTTATCCAGATTTTACAGAGCACTCCTGCAGAAATTTTACCAGCACCATGTGATTTTATTGTTGACAGTTTTAACCATGAAATAAAATCAGCGCTGGACTCAGTGGCACCACTTTTAATAAAAAACATTAATACAAGACCTATTAATACAAGAGAAACTGCAGGAGTGCTGAGAGGAGATGGAGAAAAACAAAGTTAACCGTTCACCATGAAATTTTATGTGGACACCTCAAAACCTACAATAACGCAGTCAAACAGTCAAGAATCTCTCATTTCCAAAAATTAATCGACCAACATAAAAACAACCAAAAATTCCTCTTCTCCACAATTGACTTTTTAACAAACACAAATTTTAATAGATCCTCCAAAACACCAACTGACGCCCTTTGCGAGGACTTTGCAGACCAATTAGAAGTAAAATCAATGACACAAGGACACTTGGTCAAGTTTTCTCCCAAGTAAAGCCCACGACCTGCCTATTAAACCCAATTCCCACACCGTTTTTAAAACACTTTGTGGATTTTTTGAGGATCAGCTGTTATATATGGTGAATTGCTCTCTTCAGACGGGTGTCTTCCCCGCCCCCTTTAAAACTGCGGTGGTGGTGAAGCCCCTTCTGAAGAAGAGCAACCTAGATCCCGACACTTCTATGTAAGTATGGATACATGTTCCTCAGAAACCCACAAAATAAAGTGTGGGGTTCCCCAAGGGTCAATTTTAGGTCCAACTCAACTTTTTTTTTTTTTTTTTTTTTTTCAGGCCTTTTCTGGCTTTATTGACAGGACAGCTGAAGAGTGTGACAGGAAACAGGGTAAGAGAGGGGGAGTGACATGCAGCAAAGGGACGCAGGCCGGGAGTTGAACCTGGGTCCGCTGCAGAGACTTGGCACATGGGTCGTGCACACTACCAACCGAGCCCCTGGTCCAACTCTTTTTATTCTTTACATGCTTCCCCTTGGGGACGTCATCGGGAGTGACAGCATCAGCTATCAAAGTTATGCTGATGATACGCAACTGTACATCGCCTCGTCTCCTGATGACACAGGGCCTATTGATGTCTTTTTTAACTGCATTTTAGATATCAAGACATGGATGGCACAGAGGTTTTACTCATTGGTCCTGAAGGCCAGAAAAAGAAACTTGTACCAAAGTTAAAGGATTTTAAACCATCACAATCTGTATGTGATTTTTGACTCTGAGCTCAGTTTTATTCCACACATCAAAAATATAACAAAGACAGGTTTTTACCATCTTAAGAATATAGCCAGAGTCCGCCCGTTTCTCTCTCAGGCCAGCACGGAGGTGCTGATGCGTGCTTTTATCTCTTGTTGCTTAGACTACTGTAATGCCCTGCTCTCTGGCCTTCCAAAAAGAGTATTTTGAATCTACAATTATTACAAAACTCAGCTGCACGAGTGCTGACGAGGACCAGAGGGCGGGAGCACATTACACCGGTTTTAAAGTCGCTTCATTGGCCCTCTGTGCGTTTCAGGATTGATTTTAAGGTTCTTTTACTAGTTTTTAAATGTCTTAACGGTTTTGGGCCTTCTTAGTTATCTGACCTGCTTTTAGTCTATCAGCCCCCGCGGACCCTGAGGTCCTCCGGCACCGGCCTTTTAACCACCACAGGTTAGTTCAAAAAAGCACGGGGAGGCGGCTTTCAGTTGTTATGGGCCCTGACTGTGGAGCAGCCTGCCAGAGAGCCTCAGGGTCGCAGAGACCCACCTTTTTAACCAGGCTTTTAATTGAAGTTTAAATTATGCCGTGTTAATCAGAGCACTTGTATTTATTTATTATCTTTTATCCTTTTTTTACTGTTTTAATCTCTCAAGTTTTAGCCTTATTTTACTGTTTTAGTCTGTCAGTTTTTAATCTCCAGTGTTTCCTCATGGGGGCCTGCCGGGCTGGGGGTGGTCTCTGGTGTGGCTGTGGGGGGTGCTGTCCCATGGACGGCTGTGGCCCGGGTGACCAGAGGGCTCTGCACCTTGGTGTGGGGCCTCCTGTCTGCCTGGGTTGGGGTGGTCTCTGTGGTGGTGCTCCCTGCAGCCTTGGACCAGGATCTCTCCCGGTGTGGCTGACTCCCCAAAGGTAGCTTCTTCCATGCACCAGGTCTTACTGCCCGGCCATGTCTCTTTAGTGACAGCTACTGTATGGATGAGTGTGAGTGTGTGTGTGTCTGCGTGTGTATGTGTGAGTGTGTGTATGAGTGTGTATGTCTCTGTGCAGTCTGAGGGGGTGGGAGGGTTGGGTTCTTTTAACTATCTTCTCTTGACTTTATTTTGCTGTTTCTCTTTTTCTGCTGTTGTTTGTTTATTTCTGTGAGGCACTTTGAGATACTTTTTTCTGTATGAAAAGCGCCATATAAATAAAGATTGATTTGATTTGATTTGATTTGATCAGCTGTCAAAGCATCTGACCAAAAACACAGCCCTATCAGAATCATGGAGAAGCTGTAGGGATGACTGATGATATTAAATATTTAGGCCTCACTTGAGACAGTAACCTCTGCTTCACCTCCAACAAAACAAACATAAACTAAAAGACTCAAAAACATCCTACAACCTCCCCTCCTCCTCTGACAACAAGTCCTGCATTAAAGGCACATTTAGTAAAATCTGGATATTACTGAAGTTTAAAACATAAAAAAAATGAACTGACCATATCAACAGAGTGTGAAGAAAGCATAGTTCTGGTTTTATATCCAAGATACCTATGTACTGCATTGCAGAGATGTCCACTGCTAAGCAGCTGAAGCAGCCAGGACGGTCCGTCCCTTCTGTAATACATTCTGCTATAATATCTCTGGCCGGAGAGGCGATAGCGAGTCACTGTAGCTTTTAGTGTGCCGCAGGAGAGGATAGAAAAGTTGAGCCACCCGGTGGAAATTGCTACATAGAAGTTTACAATCTCAATTAGTTATTTAGTAAAAACAAAGACGCACAAGCCCCAGAAAAATTACTTTCATCATCATCGCACACAACAGCTCCTGAAAAGAAACCACATCCACAGCAGAGACAAGAAGTGACATAAAAAGAAGCTAGACAAGAGTACATTTTGCCAGAGCTGTCCAATGCTGGAGACAGCTATGGGAGTAAAAAGAACTTGAAATGTTGCTTTAAACTGGTAAGTAACATCTAATGTTGGCCTTTTATAGAAACATATCTTTAATAACAGCAAAAACTATAACAGTGTAATGTGAATTCGATTACCGAATGCAGGAGAGTTCCACAACTCCAGGATGAAAATGTATGATTATTACTCCATGGAACTGCAATCAAAGTTCATTCAGGGAAAAGAACAGAATTGAGCATTTCAAACTGTCAAGACAAACTGTAATGAACAGCCTAATACTAAAGTAAAATCGCCAGCACACAACAATTAAAGTGGGTGGAACCGATACGCCTGCCAAGTTCCACCCAGGGCTTTAGAAGGGCAAACAGCACCAGAAGCGAGGAACAACAGAAGTTGACGTACAGATAAAAACACGGTCGGCAGCGACATACTCTGTTTAACCCTTAAATGTCAGGACGTGTGTAAATGTGTGCAAAATACTACTGGTGTTGGCTTACGAAAAAGAAAGGGTGATGGTAGTGTTTGTTATCTGTGTAAAGTCCATCATGCTTCAGTGTGGCAGAATTCATAGTTTTTCACCTGCTAAAAGACTAACCTGCTAAAAACCTTAAGACCCACCAAATCCAAATGCCTTCAAAGAAATGGAATAAAGTCGAACTGCCAAAATCAAAGGAGGAAAAATGGAAAAAGAAGTGCCTTGGTAATAAAAAAACATAGGTGGCTTGACACTAACTGCACTTGGTAATCGACTTGTCAGGGCTTCCCCACAATGAGCAAGCTGCTGCAGGAGAGTGATGAGCTGTGTTCTCTATTCAGGAGAAATCCGGCAAAGCTAGCAGATGTTTGATGCCTTGAACTATGTGCTGCGACCCTATTTGTCCTGTTGCTGAAGTTTGGTGCTGTTCTGAGCATTATTTGAAGCTATGAGTGGATTTTTGATGGCGGTTTCTTGGTTTGACGCATAGACTGCAGTCTATTGTTATCGTGCAGTCTCTTCTGAGGTTGCTAAACCTACATAAGCTAGTAGTCGGAAAACTTGATCTCTTGAGGGGGGGGGTCTTACTCGGTGTCATGGTGTGTTAGACCATGGATTAAATTTACACCAGAATATCCCTGTATTAGTTCTTTTTTTTTTTTTTTTTGAAACAAAGTATATTCTTTGATATGACTCGTACAGGCAGCGGAAGTGTGTGAGACGCAGCCCACGCTTGGCACCTCCATGTCATCCACTGCTTTTTTCATATTCCTTACGCTGTCATGTAAAATGACGTGGACGTGTTGCTTGTCTATTTCACACGCGCACAGCATCTCCTCGATTGCCTGTTTTACATGCTCTGCTGTATGAGACCCACAAAACTAGTGTGCATACGGCACGTTGTAACTGAAGAAAACCCTGATCCTCTACCACTGAGATGAGCTGGTTATCCAGAGTGGTGAATTCAGTTGCCTTCTGTGATATATTTTTGGCCATGTCGCTGTCTCGAGGATATTTCTCTTTCCTTTTGAGGTTGTGAGCAGTGTTTGCTGCTTTGGTGCATTTGTCTACATAACTTGAGTGAACTCATTGTATAATTTTGAGTTTTTTGTTTTTTATGTTTTGAGTATTAAATGCAGCTCTTTTGATATGCCCTTGTGAAACAGTTGTACTGCAGATGTTACATGTCGCCGTCGGTCTGCTTTCACTTTCTAATTTAACTAATTTACAAACTGCAGACATTTTATCCACAGGTTTGCCAGAGTAACGTTACGCACACGACTGCATTCTGCCACAAATTGTGCTCTTACGTAAAAAATAATCAGGTTTGATTTAAAATTGCCGATCCTGATCAGTGAAACAATGCTCATATCGCCTCTGATCCTGATCCTGCAGATCTCTTCACAATAGTAGTATTGGGATGTCTAATTTGATCAATTACTCACGTTTTGATGGTCTTTCTGTCAACCATGCACCCGCCTTCAGACTACTCCATGTTACGCATCTCGGTCTTTATGCTGCACATATGTGGAAATGATCACGCCGTAAAAACGAAAACAGTAAAGAGCGATAAGAGAGAGAAGAGCAGGGGTTAATTTGTGCCGGATCCTGTTCCATAAGAATCCGGCACAATTTAACCCCTGCTGGTTCTGGCTTGCCTGTGTTTCGAGACTTATTTGGGCAGATCCGGTACCTTTTGAACAGAAAAAAAAATAATGTAAAAAAAAAAGTTTTTAAAAAATGTATAAAATTAAAAATAATAATATTCATAGTTTAACTTACAGAACAAATCCCAAGAATTTTGTGTTGTTTAAGATTTAATGTCATTTGAAAGAGTCAGAGATCTGTTGATGCACTGAAAAGCTTACTAGGTCATCAAACTCTGCCTCTGACACAAAAAAAACTTTTGAAATTTGCCGCATCTGGGAAGCAAGTACAGGTGGATTTCATTGTTGGATGTTGATATTCAGTTCCCATCGGCCAAGTTTGGCTGGAAGAATCGTTTATGTCGTTTGTTCGTTCATTTGTTCAGTTGCGCTTCCGGTACAACGTTGTTTAGCGGTGAATCATGTAATGCACAGTTCTCAGCTCCTCGTTCTCAAGCCATTGTGCTAACGGTCAACGTAACACTGTAATTCAAGGCAAATACATAGCTACAACTTCATGATTACGTGTAGCCTACTTTTAGACAACATATGTAAGAAATTACACAGTCTTTCTGTCAGTAATCAAATGTGCAGTAAGGACAGGAGGAGGAAGGGAGAATGTCATGTTGCTTGAGGTGTCAGAAGAGCCACAGGTGGGGGCCCATCCCCCACATGGGAAGATACAGAAATGCAGATAAGAGGACATTTGCTGTCCAATCTGTTGCATTAAAGAGTCACTGTCCTGGGAGGGCCAGGATACACTCAAACATCAAAGAGTCATTATCATGTAAAGAAAATATATGATCTTTATTGCTGTTGTAAATGAAGGTGCCCTCCTCTCTGTTTCTATACTTAAGGGGTAACATTTTAGAGTTTGGGAGAGAACTCTTTTGCCTTCCCTTCACGCTGCGTGTTATTAAAGAGATCTGATTCATACGCGGAATTCTGAAGTTCTTCGGGGAGACTTAGCAACTCTCTACCTCACAGAGGAGAATTTCTGCGACACACAACAGTTAACAGCTAAAGCCTGCTAGCCAAGAACAAGTGACTGACTGAACGAGAACGCCAAGAAAGGAATCAGTGAACAAACGGGAACGATTAGCTATTAATGAAATGAAATGTTTTTTTTGTTGTTTTTTTTCATGGAAACGGTTGCTATGCTTTTCTGTTTCTCAATGGCTAAAATTCAGTGTCCTAGACTCAGCATACATTTGGCTGGCTCTCATTCCTCCTCACCACTCTGATAACCTAACAGTGAACAAATCAGCGACTGGTCTGTGAAAACGAACGAGAGCAAAGTGAAACAGGGAATCACCTCAGTTTGTTTGCGTTACAAAGTCGTTCCTTCGAACTGATTCACTGGTGACCGACACATCACTGGGAGCAAGCAGAGAGGAACAAAGTTACTATTTCAGCGCAAACATGTTGCATGATGCTTCAAAAGGAGTCAGAAAAGCCTCGACAAGCGGCAACGAGGGCAGTTGCAGCGGTCATGTTGACGTGCAAAACCGGCTGCAGCAGGAGGCTAGCGCCGCAACAGCTAGCCAGGTTCACCAAGAGGTAGCCAAGCTGGAGCAGGAGGCAGGTACCGTGGCAACAGCTGGTCAGGTTCACCGCTAGCCGGAGCCAGAGCCAGCTACAGTGCTAGCATTCAGCCAGGTGGCCCACCAACAGCTGGAGCAACAGGCGGGTACCCTGGCATCAGCTAGCCCGATACAACAGCTGGAGCAACAGGCAGGTACCCTGGCATCAGCTAGCCTGAAACAACAGCTGGAGCAACAGGCGGGTACCCTGGCATCAGCTAGCCCGATACAACAGCTGGAGCAACAGGCGGGTACCCTGGCATCAGCTAGCCCGATACAACAGCTGGAGCAACAGGCAGGTACCCTGGCATCAGCTAGCCTGAAACAACAGCTGGAGCAACAGGCGGGTACCCTGGCATCAGCTAGCCTGAAACAACAGCTGGAGCAACAGGCGGGTACCCTGGCATCAGCTAGCCTGAAACAACAGCTGGAGCAACAGGCGGGTACCCTGGCATCAGCTAGCCCGATACAACAGCTGGAGCAACAGGCGGGTACCCTGGCATCAGCTAGCCTGAAACAACAGCTGGAGCAACAGGCGGGTACCCTGGCATCAGCTAGCCTGAAACAACAGCTGGAGCAACAGGCGGGTACCCTGGCATCAGCTAGCCCGATACAACAGCTGGAGCAACAGGCAAGTACCCTGGCATCAGCTAGCCTGATACAACAGCTGGAGCAACAGGCAGGTACCCTGGCATCAGCTAGCCTGAAACAACAGCTGGAGCAACAGGCAGGTACCCTGGCATCAGCTAGCCCGATACAACAGCCAGAGCAAGAGGCAGGATTTACTGGCTTGATATTACAGCAGGATGATTCAGAAATCAGTGTACTTGAGGCCATGTTGGATCGGCCAGGGTGCTACACTGAACTGAGTTTGAGGGGAATTGAGGAAAACTCTCTCCATGGTGTCTCACTGAATGGAGGAAAATCAAGAAACACTCGACCTGAGGCAGGTTTTCCTAACTGTGGCTAAGAGCTTGGAGGACCGTATGTTACCTCAAGTGGGCCAGTTGCCAGATAAAACTGGATATAACAAGTTCTTTGAGGAGTTGAATGTGCTTTATGCACAGTACTGGCCTGAGGACGCAGGTGCGCTGTATGGAGAGACTGAGGTTGAGTTACTGTGTCAGCGCTATAACATTGCCAACCCATGCGCAGTCATACGGGCCTACAGAAAGTACAGACACCCAGATGGAAAAGACATCCCCCATGAACTGATGGAGTTACTTGTTGCTGTCAACAGAATTCCTGTTGCAAGTGCTGAATGTGAGCACGGATTTTCTAAAATAAACTTGATTTGCACATGCCTCTCTGCTCACATCCACCATATCATCTTTACTCTTCCTAAATCTTGTTGGACCCCCCGGCTGAATTCAATCCAGTCCCGAATGTGAGGTCGTGGGCGGCCAAAGGACACAGAACTGCCAGAAACACACGCAGTAAAACAGAGAGCAGGAGGAGGTGAATCCGGACATGGGAGTGATGTGGGGTGTTTTGGACAACTAAATATGGTAAGCATACTGTCTATTAATAGGCCGCCGTGCATGTTTGTTATGTTCTACAAGTTAGACCTGTTGAGAAATGAATTGCTGACTGTGTACTTTAAGTCTCACCTGTGCTGATGTGGGCATTTGCCTATGCTGTGCATAGTATAGCCAAATCATTGTAAATTATTGTCATAACATTTACACCATGGATATTATTATAAACTGAGGCTTGTAGGTCCCACAGCATGGTAGGTGGACATGTTGTTCAGAACCGTTTCCTGTATGCGTTCCAGGACCTGTGCCCGTCTCCTCATCCCTGCACTGTCTTATGTACTTTGCGTTCCGGCCCCTTGTGATTTACAAATTAAGCACTGGAGAAGAGATGAAGTGAGAGAAATTAAGTGAATATACGAAAGCAGGAGTTTATTTCAAAGCTGCCAAAAGCTATCAAGCCTGTTTACAGGAATTGTGGTAGCAGCGGGACTGTTGGAGGAACGAGAGCAGCGGTCTACACTGTTTGCTTGCACCAGTAACGTTACAGCTGAATCTGTCACAGATGACAGTATCGCTCCTGTCAATCCAAATAGCTCCAAAACCTCTTTTCAGCATTTTAGAAATACTAGTGCATTGCCCGTAGGAAGTATGTATTCCTATAGAAAAGTGGGAGGTTAAGTAGTTTTTTCATGGATGGCCAAATGAGGGTGTGTTCGAAGGTGGGACATCAGGGATATAATTGGCTGTTTTTGACTACTTTTGATTTTACCATTATATTTCACCTTAAAATCTATTTACCCTGCCTTGCTTAGTGTCATTATTTTCAGCACAAGCTGACATGTGACTGTACAGTTATTTTTTAATTTTGACATACTATATTAACACTATGGACCTAAAATCACAAAATCACATAAAATCTGAGTAGAAAAAAGTTAGATTTTTTACTGTGAAAACCACAAATATGTACAAACCATTTTTATTACTTACAATGCAAATATAAATTGTTGTTTGCTAAATTTGAGTTTTTTAGATTTACAAAGTTATATGTAACTATTTACATTTAAATGCAGGCAATGCCTCAGGCTCAGGCCTCCCTCGGCTCTCCTGCCTGCTCAACATTCAGCAGTCTCCTCCTTGTTTTGACTCACAAAACAAAAATGACTTCATTACACACTAAACACACTACACTAAACACTATATAACACACTAACTATACACTCCAAAGACGCTATATGTCACAAATCTCTCAACTCTCAAAACTCACTACCTCTGTCGCTGTCTGTATCACTGCTGGCAACTCTCACACAACTTCCTGTTCCTCAGCAACCAAATCACGTGGTTTGCCATACAATTTTGTAATTGGTTGGTGTGGTGCCTTTTTCCACCAATAGGAACATATTTTGTTGCTTGCAAACACTTCCTTCTTGCGGACACAAAGCAAACACATGACAGCAATGTTCACGAAAAAGCGTGGCAGACATTATTTATCATAAATCTGGTTTTGGGACATCCTTCGATTCCAGCTTGTTGTCTGTGGTTAACAATGCTAGCGGAATTATTAAATCATTTATGAAATCATTTATTAACGGTACCATTGTAGTCCAAACAAATCCAATGTTGCACACCCTTAAACCACGCAGCAGCCATTTTGAAAATCTCAGGTCAGTCTGATCCTGATCTGCCGAGATATTGAGGCACAGGCACACACACACACAGACACACACACACACACACACACACACACACACACACACACACACACAGACACACAGACAGACAGACAGACAGACAGACAGAGATCCCTTGCGTTTATAGAGAGATGTTCATACACGTTCAGTTAAATATTACATTACTGTAAATAATGGTCATTTCCTTGTGTAGTGCATATCATGCATGGCCCTTTATGAAATAATTAATAGTTGCATGAAAGCTAAGGAAAATATTTGCTTCTTGTGAGCTGGTAGATGTCTTGAAGAAGGTGCATTTGGATTGCTCAAGCATATCTTTACTAGTATATAGCTCTATACCACCGGATAAATCAGTCTGCAAGGTATAAACTGCAAGTAAGGAGACAGTCCTTGTGTTTTTCAATCTCTTTTCTTTTTTTCTTATTTAACCCTGGAATGTCAAGTCTTTACTAATATTGTATAACCAAGGTCATATGAATCTTTGTTAAGAGTTGAAGAGGCAAGATTATCTTGTCAGGGAGAACATGCATTAGTCAGGGATTGAAGAAGGTCAGGAAAACTAAAGTTGAAACAAATTCGTCATCCATGCCTTAGGACAATATGAGAGTTTGCAATATTTATAGAAAATGATGTTTAATCCAATATGGATTACACTGGCCGAGTATGATGGAAGAAAGGAAGGATAGTGACTTTTGTTCATCCCTTGTATGGAGGATCTCATTATGCGATATAAGGAACATTAGACCTGTAGATGCAGGGGCCCCCAAATGAACTAAGGATTTAACAGGAAGGAAAAAACTGTGTGTGCAGCACTCATCTGAGTGTCTGACTTTATCTTCAGTGGTACTGGGACAAACTAGAATAGTGTAAGAGCTATTTAGGGTCTGGGCAGCTACGCTGCCAGGATTGTGGCATCACAGCAAGCCTCTAAATTAAATAAAAACAAAAAGCTTGGAATGGACCATGGGTGAAAGCTAACCAAATTTTGCACACAGGTCCAGCCTCATGCCAGATTACCTCAGCTGTAAACCCAAGCCAACAGTTCTGATGGTGGCACTACAGCAAGCATCTAAAGTTCAAAACATTGAAAATTCATAACAAATCAACCCGCTAGAACTTCACACTTTCATCAAACTGTAGCCCCAATACTAAAGAAACTTTTGTACATTTAAACATATTAAAAATTATGAGGTCCATCACTCTGTTTTTTTTTTAAACTGTAAAATCCTATCTCCTCCCACAATTTTTGCCTACAGTGCATGAACATGTTTGACTGTGAACACTACTGTAAACGAATACCTGCAAATTGATAAATAAATCTTCAATGTTCATGAAAAAATTGAACATTTTTTAGAGTCATGGTAGATGATGTTTGACAAATATCAGAATTTTACCTAAAAAACTGAATTTTTGAGAACATTTTGAATTCTGCTCTCATGTAAATAATTGCAGTCAATGCAAGCACCATTTTTAAACATCAGTTATTCACTTATGGAGCAAATCAATCATTTTTAAAAACAAATGACCAACATCTCCATGCTGCAATATGTGTATTTTCAGATTTTTGTCTTGATAACTGAATTTTTTACAATGGTTTCAAATCTGCCTGCACAACAGTGAATGGCTTACTCAATTTGTGAAGCCACTGTTGTATTGCCACTTGCCAATTAGCTCAGAGCGATAGGTGACAGTCGTTGGTTCCAGAAGGTGTGAGTTCGAGCCTCAAGTGGTCACAAACGAACATTGCTGTCAAGTCGCTTGTCTTCCTATTCTCCTGTTTGTTACTCAGAATTGCCTAAATTTGTGAAAAATAGCCCAGACCCGACCCATCGCTGATAAAAACTGTCCTGTAGAAAAAATTAAGAGGAAACTGAAATATGCTGATCATCCTTGGATCACAAAGGATCCAAGGAATTCTAACTCCGAAGGCGTAGAACTCTTCTAAAATTGTACTGGTTTTTTATTATTATTATTATTATTATTATTATTATTATTATTATTATTATTATTATTATTATTATTATCATCATTATTATTATTTGTTGTCTGCTGCTTGAGCTCAAATTCCCCTGAGATGGAATGGGCAAGAAACTTGAAACTTCCCAATGATTGGAAATGATGTGCATCAACTTTTATTAAAATATAAGCCCAGTCAGCCAGACAGATGGTGGCGCTGTAATTAAGGCTTGAAAATGCATTTTTGGGAAGGCCACGCCCCTCACACCATAAGGCTGATTGACTTGAAATTTGACACACAAGTCCAGCTCCATGTGCTCCACAAAAAACCATGGGGACCATGAAGCTCCGCCGAACCTATGTTTTGCTAATAAGCATAATGTGAAAAACAGTAAAATGAACAGAACTTTTGAAAGATTGACTCTATCAACACTAAATTTGGTATTTTTGGGAGATGAAAAGACAAATTTCTACTATAAATGAGCCAGATTGGTCAAAAAACATGGCCGCCACGGACCAATGTATTTTCACAATGGGAGGGGCGTAGAACTGATTGGTCATAACTCCCACACCGTTTGCCCTATCATCACAAAACCTAGTGGGTAAGTTGACAACGAGACTGGGAATCTGCCTACCAAAGCATGTTGAGCTCAACCTATAGGGGGCACTATAAATGCCATTTGCATGTAGCTGAAAACCCAATTTGGAGAAATCTGGGGCTTACCATGGCTATGTGTTGCACAAATCTTTAAGGAACATGGCAGCCGATGTCATCGACTGCGGGGTTCAGAGTCAGGGTGGCCGGTTTGGGGAGAAAAACGATTAGAATCTGCGGATTGCCCCTTGCGGCTATATTTATTATTATTATAATTTGTTGTCTGCCGCTTAAGCTCAAATTCCTGTGAGCTGGAATGGGCCAGAAACTTGAAACTTGGCCCAATGATTGGAAATGATGTGCATCAACTTTTATTAAAATATGAGCCCAGTCAGTCAGCCAGATGGTGGCACTGTAACTAAGGCTTGAAAATGCATTTTTGGGAAGGCCACGCCCCTCACACGCAAGTCTGATTGACTTCAAATTTGACACACAAGTTCAGCTCCATGCACTCTACAAAAAAAGCTTCTTGGATCATAATGCTCCGCCCACTTCGATTTTTTTGCTAATTAGCAAATTGTGAAAAACAGTAAAATGAATAGAACTTTTGAAAGATTGACTCTATCAACACCAAATTTTATATACAGCTTCGGGGGATGAAAAGACACATATCACTTCAAATGAGCCAGATGGACCAATGTATTTTTGCAATGGGCGGGGCTTAGAAATGATTGGCTATAACTCCCGCATCCTTTGTCCTATTATCACAAAACTTGGTGGGTAGGTTCAAAACAGGACTGGGAATCTGCCTAACAGATGCCATTAGCAGGTAGCTGAAAAAACAATTTGGAGAAATCTGGGGCTTATCATGGCGATGTGTTGCAAAGAACGCAGCGGCCGATGTCATCGACTGCAGGAAATGAGGGTCAGGATGGCCGGTTTGGGGCAAAAGAGGTTAGAACCTGCAGAATGCCGCTTGCGGCTATATTTTCTTGTTTGTTATTATACTTATATAATGTAATTTCACATTCTGTTAGATTACTGCTAGACCATGCCATCAGGTGCATGCTGAAATCCAAGAGCAAACTTATTTTTTGCTCCAGTGAAAATGTTATTTTTGAAAGGCTTTAATTCCAACAAATATGGATTGAAGCAGAATATTCTAGTAAAAAATGTTGTGGATTTTGGAAATTATAACATGGGTTTATTTTTTTCAATATATTACATTACATGCTGCCTGTACCCACTCTTTCTCTGTCTAATGAAGTCAGGGTTACAGTCTGAAGTGATCTTTTGCTGTGATTGATCTGCTCAGATGGCAGGAGAAAAATTCCCTCTCCACTCTATCCTCCTGTGTCTGCATGTCGGTGTACACTTTATTCAGCTACATAAGACATAATAATATTCTATAGTACGATGTGGGGGAAAAGGTGAGTTTGTTGCTTTTTAATCAAACACTCCAGTCTATTTTTTAAATGTGATGAAGAGAGAATGGTAACTCAAAGTGTCACTGAATGACGGATCGTTTGGCTGTTTATCAGTTCAGGGAGTTGGAGAGCACAGAGCGATTTGGTGAACAAATCTTTTGAAAGAATAATTTGAATGAATGGATTCTAGAGATTCAGTACAGTAAAAAGAAATGCCATTCCCATCGCTACTGTGAACACCACAAAAAAGGAAATTATTAATCAAAACAGCCCAAAGACAAAACTGCCAAACATTTCTGTTCAATTGTGTTATTTTAGTTTCAGAATATTCTCCAACCATCTGAACTACATGTCTGTCGACTTTAATCAAGACATTTTTATGTTTTGCTTTGGGAGGCATTCTAATGACCTTGATTCAGCGCTAACTCAGTCTTAATGCTTTTCTGTCTGATTGCCTGAGGTCAAGACGACTGATGGGAAAAAAAGGAAAACATTTAGGAACAAAGATACTTAATCTTCAGGAAGTTAAAAAGTATGTATGGTGTAATGAGGCCAGCATTTATGCTAGAAACTGGTTTTAATCTTGATTATGGCTATGGAAAAGCTGATCTTGCAAAATATCCAAACTTTTAAACAGAACCAGTGTCAGGTCAAAGTCACAAACAAACCATCCGAGTGAGGAGATTAGATGTAAGTTAACACTGTCAATCAACCCCATAATGTCACTCCAGTCTACAAATCAGTATCACCCAAACTCACAGAGCTACTCACCCTCCAAGGAGCTGTCTCTGCAGAACCAAGAGACAACAGAACAGCACAAATCAAACCAAATATCATTCACTGATAAAATAGAAAACAAAAGAACACACCAGTCCAGGGCGAGCACCTCATTAGGACTGCAGCCTTTGCATTAAGGTCAACAAACTGTAAGCATGTGTGGTACACTCAAAATGTGCAATAGTTTTTAGTTTAGATAGTTTATTCCGAATATGTAAAAAAACAAAAACAAAATTATCATACCCTAATGGGCAGTCATAAAGGAAAAAAGAGAGAAAAATTAAAATAACAATTTGAAAATAACAAATTATAACAAAGTAAACATAAACTAAAAAATTATACATTCTGTTTACATATCCGAAAGGAGTGGGAAGAAGTATAAACTTATTTTATTCCACCCCCTTTTGATATATAATACCACTGAAATATTTTGCCTTCTATCAATATAATAATAATAACAATAATATTAACTATTCATTTCTATAACTTCCATTTCTATTCTATTTTCTTCTATAATATATAATATACACACATACTGAAGATAACACAGAGTACAATATATTCATATACAAACATAAATACACACAGACCTACACACACACACACACACACACACACACACACACACACACACACATACACATATACATACATACATACATACATACGTACATACATACATACATACATACATATGACATACACACACATACTGAAGATAACACAAAGATACATAAATGACAAAATAAATAAACAATATACACCCAGTGATAATCATCCACCCTCCTCATTTCTGTACCTTGTAAAAATCATCTCCTTATATATTTTTTTTAACTGGTTTATGTTTGGACATTCCCTGAGCGTCCCCTCCAGACTGTCCCATTATTTAACCCCACAAATAGAAATACAAAATGTTTTTCCTGTTGTGCGTGCCTTCAGTATTTTGAATTAAAATTTTCCCCTTAATTTATAACCCCCTTCCCTTCCAGTGAATAGTGTCTGAATGTTTTCTGGTAGCAGATTATTTTTTGTTTTGAATAGTATTTGTGCTGTATGAAAATCCACCATATCTTTGAATTTTATTAGTTTTGACTGTAAGAATAGTGAGTTTGTGTGATCCCTGTATCCTGCCCCATGAACGATCCGTATTGCTTTCTTTTGTAAAATTAGAAGTGGATGTATTGTAGTCATGTAGTTATTGCCCCGAACTTCTACACAGTAAATAAGATATGGCAGAACTAATGTACAATATAGAGTACGTAGTGATTTATAATCTAGTGCATGTTTTGCTTTATTTAATACTGAAATGCATCTTGATATTTTTGTTTGTACATGTTTAATTTGTGATTTCCAACTAATCTTCTCATCTATGATCACCTCTAAAAATTTGATTTCATTTATTCTTTCAATACTTACCCCATCTAGTTGTACATTAGTTCTGTGTTTGCCAAAAAGTATCAGTCTTGTTTTGCTCAGGTTTAATGATTTTTTTAATTTTTGTCCAACCATGCTTTTAATTTATTCAATTCAGTATTAATCACTTCTGTTATAATTTGTAGATTACTACCAGAACAAAACATATTTGTGTCATTTGATATATATTGATATCATTGATATAAAGTATAAAGAGTTTGGGGCCCAACACTGACCCCTGAGGGACGCCACAGGTAATGTCCAAACACTTTGAACAAGCGTCACCCAATTTCACAAACTGCTTCCTATTTGTTAAGTAGCTCTTTATCCACTCTAATGCGTTTCCCCTGATGCCATACCGGTCTAGTTTCTTGAATAATATATCATGGTTCATTGTGTCAAAAGCTTTTTTTAGGTCTATGAATATACCAGCTGTATACTCTTTTTGATCTATTGAATTTGTAATTTCCTCAACTGAATCGATTAATGCCAGTGATGTTGTTCTGTTGGATCTAAATCCATACTGACTTTCAGTGAGTAAGTGGTGTTTATTTATGAAACTGTCCAGTCGGTTATTGAAAAGTTTTTCTAGAATTTTAGAGAATTGAGATAGTAATGACACAGGTCTGTAGTTTGTGAATTGGTGTTTGTTCCCAGTTTTGTATAGAGGTATAACCTTTGCTATTTTTTTTATTTTGTCTGGAAAAGTGCCTTTTTGAAATTATAGGTTACAGATGTATGTTAATGGTTTTGAAATCCCCTCAATCACTATTTTCACAACACTCATGTCAATATCATCATAGTCCTCAGATGTCTTATTTGCACATTTGGTTACAGTATTTATAATTTCTTTCTCATCCACTGCTGTGAGGAACATTGAGCTCAGATTCTGGTCTATTAAACTGTTACTCTGCTCCTCAGATGTTACTGGATCTGGGATTTGTTCTGCTAGGTCAGGTCCAACACTAACAAAGAATTTATTAAAGCTTTCAACCAGCTTTGAACCTTGATTCATATCATGCTTGTCAGTGTTATTGATAATAAAATACTTAGGATAACTTAATTGTTTAGAGCTATTTTTATTACAGTGTTCAGTATGTTCTTATAGTATTCTTTCCTAGCTATTCTTATAATGTTAGTCAACTTGTTCTTATATTTTTTTATATTTATTTTCCTCCTCCTTGGTTCTCTGTCTTATACATTCTCTGTACAGTGTGTTTTTCTTTTTGCAGGCATTCTGCAAACCCTTTGTGATCCAAGGATGATCAGCATATTTCAGTTTCCTCTTAATTTTTTCTACAGGACAGTTTTTATCATATAGTATTTTAAATGTTTTTAAGAAATCATCATATGCACTATTTATATTATGCTATTGTATAAAATATCCCAGTTTTGCTCCATTAGGTTATTTTTGAATGCTGTTATTGATACTTCTGTTCTCACTCTCCTATATACAGTTTTATTGTCAGGTAGAATAGTCTTGTAGTCATTGTCATATATTGTAAAAACTGGCAGATGGTCACTGATGTCACTGATGAGTGGCCCGCTTATTGTATTGTGAACAATGTCATCTGTGAATATATTGTCTATCAGAGTTGCACAGTGGGAAGCTATCTTGCTGGGTCTGGTGATTTTTGGGTACAGGCTAATACTATATACTGTGTTAATAAAATCATCAGTCATTTTGTGTTTATTTGGATTAAGGAGATCAATATTGAAGTCTCCACAGATAAAAATAGTTTTATGACTCTTATTTGTGAACATTTCCTCCATCCATTCCTTGAACAGATCAATATTTGAGCCCGGTGTCCTATATATACAACTAATGATTAATGATTAATGAATATGTTTTTGTATTATTCTTTATTGATATTAACATTAAGTCTTTACTTTTCACTATTTATAAAAACACAAAACTTAAGCCTAAAAACTAAAATGTTTCTTTCTATCTACTATCTATGGGAGAGAAAGCCCTAGTTCATGAGAAAAAATACAAGTGGAACTATAAGCATAGGTGGTGTTGGACAAAAGGGTAACGTTCATTTAAGATTTTGGTGAAACTGAGGAAAACGAGATAAAAGCCTTGGCACATTCCTTCATCCCTCTCAACTTTCACCTGTGTTTTCTTTTTAAATTCTATAGATGTTCTATTAACATGGAACAATGACCTTCAGTGGTAAAAAATGATTTTAGTAATTCATGTATGTGTAATCTGTATTAGAAGGACAACATCTAGTGCAGCACCAGAACAACAAAAACTCACAAGAGAGAAATGATGAACCAAAAGACAGAAAGCTCATTAGAGAAGCACTCAGCCCTGTCAGTCCACGTCTAACAGAAGGCTGTGGTGCAAAGCAATCTAATGCTTTATTGAGGAGCCATATCAGTACTATAAACATAACACACACCATTTCTCTTCAGCAAAGTGGTCTGGGACAGGCTAATGAACATATACAAGAGATCTCCACTCTGTCCACAATGTGTGGACTTAAAATGTGTGGATTTAAAAGAGGATACTGAGTTTGCCTGCCTGACATCTCGAGGCAAGGAGTTTGGTGCCCAAACAGCAAAGGCCTGGTCACCTTTAGAGACAAGTTGAGACTTTGGAACCATTAGGAGGGCCCTGCTGGAGAATCTCAGGCGGTGATCAGGTTCATAAGGAGTCAGCAGATCACAGATATAGGCAGCCTGACTCATTCAAGGCTTTAAAAACAAGCAGTAAAATCTTAAAATCAATTCTAAAACTCACAGGTAACCAGTGAAGGGCAGCAAGGATTGGTGTAATGTGGTCACATCTCTTAGTACGTGATAAAAACCTAGGAGCAGCATTTTGTATCAGCTGCAGTCTTTGAATGTTTTGCCTGCTGATACCAGAATAAAGTGCACTGCAGTCGGCCAGTCTGGAGGAGATAAAAGCATGGGTGACTTTTTCTAAGTCTGCAGAGGACAAGAATGACCTGATCTTCTTTAGCTGTCTCAGTTGGGCAAAGCAGGACTGCACCACTTTAGTCACTTGAGCATTAAAAGATAATTCTGAGTCAAAAATTACACCAAGATTGTGGGCCTCTTCTCAAACATTGTTAGATAAGGTGCCAAGTCTAGAGGAGAGATTGTTAATGCTACTAGTGCTGGGGCCAGAGGGGCTCATTATAAGAATGTCTGATTTGGAGTCATTCAACGGCAGAACATTTTCAAAATTTTTCATTTTTTTAAAAAAACTCAGCAAGGCAAGACATAATACAACAAACATCCGTTTTACTTGGCTGTAGTGGGGTATACAACTGTGTATCATCTGCATAGCAATGGAAATCAGTGTTGTGTCTACGCATGATTTGCCCAGGGGCATCATGGGGGATTAAGACATCATGGTCCACTGTGTCAAATGCCGAGGTCAAGGAGAATTAATATTGAATACTGTGTTGGCTGCAAGTAGGAAGTCATTGGTGACCTTGACCAGTGCAGTCTCAGTGCTGTGCAGGGAGTGGAAACCAAAATTAAATTTTTGGAAAATATGATTGTTGTTCATAAAAGAAAATCAGTTGAGTGGAAATGTTTTTTTCTAAAATCTTGGATAAAAAAGGCAGCTTTGAGATTCGTCTAAAATGACTTAAAAGAGAGGGATCTAGAGGGGGTTTCTGTGAAAGACGGTAAACGGTGGCATGTTTAAAATAGGAGGGGAAAATACCAGCAGACAAAGAGCAGCTAATAATGGCTATGATGTCTGGACCAACTGTCTGAAATACAGCTTTTAAAAAACCAAGTGGGAATGCAATTTGAAAGGCAGGTGGAGGATTTTGAAAGTGCAATAGTACGTTCCAGGGTAGATGGAAAGATTTCACTGAAGTGGATTAACAATGAGACTGGGCAGGAATCAACTACCATCTCTCTGAAATCAGTGTTAAAAAGCTGCCGAATCTCCAGAAGAAGAAATTCTTCACATTTGTCAGGGGATTCAGCTGGCTGGCTGGGTCATCATGGCAATAACGTCATCTCATGTCATTGTCTGTAACCACTTATCCCTTTCCATGGTCGCGGGGAGCCAATCCCAGCTTTGTCTCAGGGTGAGGGTACAAGTCACCAGCTAATTGCAGGGCCCTCACTGATGAGCAATGTGGGGTTCAGTGTCTCGCTCAAGGACACTTCAATATGCCCTGCCCAGAGCCGGGATTTGAACCAGCAACCTTCCGATCACTAGTCAACCTGCTCTACCCTGTTTGGCTCAGAAAAATAGTTGTTTCTCTGCTTCTCTTGCTTCTCTGATTGTAAACTGATAGGTGAACATTAGTTCTTTTAGAGAAACAAGGGAGACACTGAGTTCATTTTTCCATTTTCTCCCTGCGTTCTGCATTGTCTCTTTAAAAAAACGTAGTTCTTCGTTTAGCCATGGCAGAGAATGAGGTTTCAGCTTTTTCAGTCTGACTGGAGCTATAGATTAATTATCATATTTTTTATATAATTAATTATTATAAATTATTTGTGCAAGAGCTGTTAAAACCACTGACAAGTTCATCTATGGTGAGGTTATGTTGTTCACCTGTATAAAGTACTGTGCTTGAGGACATAAAAACTTGGCAGAAGCAAGAAGACAGTGAATTTAGGGGGCGGGAGTGAATCAGTGTGGGGGGTTTGGGGTCAGGATAGAAGAGCTGAACCCAGAAAAGCACTGCATTGTGATCGGAGATGGCAAAATCAACCAAGTTTGAAAAAGTATAATTTTCTTATGGGTTATGTATGCGGTTTATGGGGGAGTTGTTGGAGTGCTTGTTGCTCTGGGGCTTCTACAGGCAAAAGTTCTACATCCTACATCTGAAATAAGACCATCAGCTAAAAGCCGACAGGATGTCCTACATTTCAACGTATATATTGTCTATGTGAAGTAAAAGATATGGGATCCAAATCAAGTTAAAGAGAATTTTTTGTCATCTTTTTCCAGCTGCTCTACACTCTAGCGATGATGTCATGCACTCTAGCTCACGCAATACACACCCATTATAAAATCAGAAGATGGCCTAGAAATCCTTAAAACTAAAACTGTGATGATTTCAAAACTGTTTAAAATTTTAAAAAGCTGAATACATGCCCTATAGTTCAAAGTCTTGTTACTTCTTCAAAGATGGAATGGTGTCTCCAGCTTAACGTATGAAGGACAAGAGGAGGTTGAAAGTTGATGAGATTTGAAGAGGATTTTAAGATCAAATTCAAAAAGTTCAAAAACTATGGACACCTGTAGCTTTGCTATAGGTGTCCATAGGTGTCCATAGTTATAGTGTTATATAGTGTTTGTGTAGTGTGTTTAGTGTGTAGTAGAGTGTTTTTTTGTTTAATGAGTCAAAACGAGGAGACTGCTGAATGGTGAGCAGGCAGGAAAGAGCTGAGGAGCCCTGAGCCTGAGGCATTGCCTGCATTTAAATGTAAATAGTTACATATAACTTTGTAAATTTCAAAAACTGATGCACAGATTTAGCAAACAACAATTTATATTTGCATTTCAAGTAATAACAATGGTTCGTTAAACATATTTGTGGTTTTCACAGTAAAAAAATCTAACTTTTTCCAACTCTGATTTGATGTTTTTTTTGTGACTTTAGGTCCATTGTGTTAATACAGTATGTCAAAATGAAAAAATAACTGTACAGTCACACATGTGAGGTTGTGCTGAAAATAATGACACCAAACAAGGCAAAGTAAATAGTTTTTAAGGTGAAATATAATGGTAAAATCAAAAGTAGTCAAAAACAGCCAAACACTACATCCCTGATGTCCCACCTTCAAACACAACCTCATTTGACCATCCATGAAAAAGCTCCTTAACCTCCCACTTTTCTATAGGAATACATGCTTCCTACGGGCAGTGCACTAGTATTTTAAATGTATTGTCTCTGTTGAAACTGAATACCTACAATCTGTACCTGTTGACAAGTTAGAGCAGTTTTGGCTGCACAATACTAAGCAGGGGGTTTTAATGGTGTAGCTGATCACAGTGTTTGTGTGTGTGTGTGTGTGTGTATAAAGTAATTGACAATGTGATAAAAATGTGTGATAAAAGATAAATCTAATTAATAATGCAATTGGGTCAGACAATATATTCTATTTACATTAGGATCGCTATGTGTGCATATGCAGTATTTATATAGCTACTTATAGATTAAAGGATTAAATGTAACAACACACCTTAGCAAATCAGGCCTAGTCATCATGACATAAGCCATTTATATAGTGTAGTATGTGTACTACAAGCTGATTTTAAAGGTTGCACCTGAGAACCTTGGTTAACATGAGCAAACACAAATGATTATGCTAATTACCAACCTGAAAGCAAACAAAACAGCAGCAATAATAGAGGTGTGTGCAATATTGCAACCAGTTTTTCTTATGATTAGTTTTCCCCCAATGTTAAACACTTCTTCCGCTGTGGAAGTAATGTCCCTCACACAGGACAGAGATACTCTGTGTAGAGTGACTTCATCATTAACTGGATAATTCATCCTGTTTTAAACAATGGATCAAGGACATCATGATGTTTCTTCAAAATGAAAAACTAAGATTCACTTTCATTAGAGCTATCCTTTCCAGCAACCTGATTCATAAGTAGACATTATGACTATTTTAACTTATTTATTATCTATTAACGGATATACTGATTTATCTATATAGTCTTTATATTTATCATTGCTTTGATCCTTCAATCTAATGAGTCCACTCCAATATAAAAGGCTTGTCTTGTCATCACAATATATGAATGGACTCAGAAACTCTAAACACGATGAGTTTTGCAATTGTCTAATCATGTTTTTTTCTTTTTGTCATTGCTGTTAGAATGGTTATCACTGTCTTGTTGAATAAATAAATGATATAGTGTTCAGAGTGTCTTTCTGTTCAAGCTTGCCTCTGCCCATACAGATATGTGGTCAGGGTTTACCTTTTTCTTGAGGGCCTCCAGTGATTCAAACTCCAGGCGGGCCAGTTTGATCTGGATGTGTTTGGGAACATCTGGGATGAGGAACGTCAGGATGAACTTGAAGGCCAGCAGCATGTGCTGAAATTAGATGACAGCAAACATATTTAGTGTAAGTTATCTTCAGGTTTTATTGGCATCATTTACAGAAAATATAGTATGGATGCAAACAGGCTTTGGGAAAGAGATTGGAATAAGTTGATTATGATATAATGGGATGATGTCTTCATGAGATACTGAGTTTGAGGACAGAAGAGGACAAGGGGGACAACATGGTGAGACAAACAGTATCACAAGAATTGAAACCATTTGGTTAAACAAAACAGTCAGTCTGTACTCTGTAATGAAACAATGACGGTGCATATTCAATTTGGGTCAGTGTCTGTGGCTGTCTGCTGATGTTTCTGGCTTGAAGAAAATGCAGACGCTTACATCATACCCTGGTGATGCTTCTTGTCTGAATTACACTTGTGAAATGTGAAATATAGTGGAATTATGACTGGAATAGTATTGAATGATGCAAGTATATAAACTGCAGTTGCAACGATATGAGATTTTTCTCATCTTCATACGCATATCAGAAAATACCACAGTTTCAAAGCATATGGTATTACAGTTATTATCAGTTAAAATCACACTTGCAGGAATGAAAACAGTATGTATTTATTTCAACCAGAAGGGTGCTTAACATACAGTGTGCATTATAAAGCAGAATCAGCAAAGTGTTTTCCCATGAAAATGGCATGACACATATGCTTACACTTCCATGGCCGCTGAGAAAACAAAGTTCTCAACTGGCCACAAACACACACACACTTTACCTCATCCTAGTAATGGACTTGTGTTCTAAAGTAGATGGAACAAATGATGTTGGACTGAGAGCTGACAAGAGGACAAACTGATCCACAGAAATGGATGTCATCCTTTTTGAATTAATTGATTTGAGTGACAGGGATGATTAAGATCTTCAGGTAGACATTTTTCAGGGGCCGTATTCACAAAGGATCTTAAGGCTAAAAGTAGCTCCAAACAGGTGAATTTAGGAGCAACTCCTAAAATAAAGGGCGTGTCAGTCGTAACTTTAGGACTCCTAATTTTTGAAGTAGTCCAGAGGACTCCTAACTCGCTAAGACCTAGTCACAGCCGAATGTGTTGGAGATGCTAAATGAAAGGGAATGACTAAAACGATGTCGGATGGACGGCGAAGGGATTGAAGTTGTGGTTGAGTTGGTGAGGGACGCAATAACGTCCCCAACCAACTGAAACAATCCTATAAATGCTTAAAATGTGTGGCTAAATGGAAAATGTAGCTCTTCACATGGGACTAGTATTACCTGGGGACCTCAAGTGATTTAGAAATGATCCCACCACGTCTCTGTTTGTGTGGCGCATTTGCACAGGATAAGCAAAGTCTGTGTTTTAACTCGAATTTACTGACATTATCCCCCGAGTTGATCACACTGGAGCCCTTGCTGGAGCAGCACAATGGTTAGATATGGATATTTTTAATATAATAACTGGTGAGCCTGTTGATAGATGGAAAAATGTTCCTTACCGCATGCTGCTATGCATGTAATCCATCTAATCATCTTTAGAGATTTCGCTCTTCTGATGAGCCTCCTTAATTTGCACCCAAAAAAACTGTCAAAACTTTATAATTCCCAACGCAGCCTCCATAATTCTCGACCGGGAAAAGGGCGTGGAAAACACAAAAAACCTTTAGAAAAACAACAAACGACCCCAAATCACAGCGATGCCAATTTGCACAGGACTAATATTATCAAATGACCCCTGTGTTTGGTGAAATATGGTAGGTAATTTGCAGTGGAATTTTTACTTTACAAATTACAGACATGGCAGATTCACACGGGATTAAGATCACAGACGACCTCCACAATTATTACAAATTACTGGAGGTCCCCTGGTTATACTAGTCCCGTGCGAATAGGGCTTTTCGGAAAAAGTTGCATTCCATCAATACACAAATTGTCTTTGACGCATGTTACAATATACTGGATATTGTTGTGAAATGGCCCGGATCAACACATGATTCCCAAATTTTGGGAAGTGGTTTGGAGAGTGGTTTAACGCAGGTTTTCGAGCAAATGCCGCTTTTATTGGCAATTCACGTTTTTTATCGCAGTCTTATAATTTGTCATTTTTGTCCCAAGCGTTTTTGTTTGGGGGGGCACTTAATTCTCTTCATAAATACATTTCTTTATCCAATATCTTTTTGTCATGGGCTTGTAGGCAACTTCCTTATTTTCACTTCATGCATTGCATAGCCTAAATGACTTTTCAATGGGCTGCCCTGTCACTTAACAACCAATCACTGTTGTCACCGCTTCTAAGTGCATCCTTATAAAATGATGTCATGCATAGCAACAGAGAGTTACTTCTAGTTTAGGAGTTCAATGTTTTCATAACTAAAAGTAGGTCTTAGTGGCTTTGTGAATTACCTTTATGAAACAACTCCTACATAAAAACTTTTAGTCCAATTTAGGAGTACTCCTAATGTTAAGATAAAAGTCTTTCATACCCTTTTCTTTTTTATATCACTCAGCAGATTATATTTCCTCTACATGGGTGTTTCTGTCTTTGTTTTAGCCATGATGTTACATATTATTTGGGCCATGGTAACACTCAATGAGGTTTCTGTGAAATCTGTGAAACAAGTCACTCTAGTCAGCACAGCAGCTTCACTAATTAACAAGGAGAACAAGCAAAGAAATCCATGATCTTGCTTCCTTGTCATATTGATTAAGAGTGCACAGTAAACAACCCAGCTCTTAGTTGATTGCTTATGCCATTCCAAGCTAATTTATATTTATGAATGTTCAGCAGCTCAAGGTTTGGCTGAGAGTGGATGCAAGGTTAGGACTGGAAGGAGAATGTGATGTTCAAAATCCTGGTACTCTTTTCAAGGTCTGACAATAAATTCTGTTTTGCATGACATAAAGGAACTGGGTATGGTCATTGTTACTGTAATTGCTACAATACACTAAGCAGAGGGAACCTTATTTGACTGATCTTCTTCACCTATATCAGACATGTCAAATTAAAGGCCTGCTGGTACAATTATAGCTGGTCCGCGATAAAATATCATATGCCCATCATATCTGGCCCACTGGTATACAAGACTGTTGACAATACAAGTCCCAGAATGCACTGCAACAACAACATGCCCAGACCAGCAAGCCCACCTGCACCTTCCCTCCACTTAACTGTCCATCTGAGGTCAGTAGTCAACTGCGCTCATCACTTTTAAATGCAATCAAACAAGCCTCTCAAAAGAAATGGCCAAACGAAAGAGGACAATGAAAACAGGGGCTTTCAAATTGGGAGGCAGAGTATCTGTTTACAGACATTAGCAGTAAAGCAGTTTGCCCAGTTTGTGGAGCTGACGTGGCTATAATTAAATTATATAAAATAAGATGGCACTATGAGACAAAACACCAGGATAAATACAAGCATGTGACAGACAGCAGAAGGCAAAGTAGTTAAAAAGGACTCTAGTGTCACAGCGGACCATGTTCACATAGCGCAAGTAAGTCAGTTGTGGCCGAAGAAATTGTTAAGTCAACCCGGCCTTTTACTGAGGGGGAGTTTGTGAAGCAGTGCATGATTAGAGTGTGCAACGTCATGTGTCCAGACAAAAAGCAAGCATTTTCACATATAAGCTTAAGCAGAAATACTGTTGCTGATCCTGTATGTGAGCTTACCACCAATTTACAAGAACAGTTGATGGAAAAGGGAAAAGACTTTGCAGAAGAGACATTGCATATTCCCTTTTGCTCTGGATGAGAGTGCTGATATGACTGATACTGCACAGCTCCAGTTAATGCATTACAGAGGAACTTTTGGGAATCAAATCAATGCATGACGCAACCACAGGAAAGATATATATGAGCAAGCATGTGAATGTGTGTATCATACACCAGGAAGCACTGTGTGGAAAAGCTCTCAAAATAGAACATGTAATGAGCACCGTAACACTTATTAACTTTAAAAGAGCTAAAGGCTTAAATCACGGCCCATTTCACTCTTTTCTTGAGGAGACAGATTCTGGACATGGCACTGTGCCCTATCACACAGAGGCGCAATGGCCAAATCCTGCAAAAGTGCTTATTTATGTAGTTGCATGAGGAAGGGAATGCCACCACAGAGCTTCGGGATGAAAGTGGCGACGTGATCTGGCATTTCTTTGGGACATAACGAAACATATGATGCAGTGACAGCTTTCCAGGCAAAGCTGCGCCTGTGGGACACTCAGATGCAGTAAGGAAACTTCAGTCACTTTATACTGACAAGACATTTTTTCAATTTGACCTGTGCAGCTATCCATCTGCAGTTGATGTAGAAAGAGCCCCTATAAATCTCCAAATGCAGCTAATAGATGTCAGTGTAATAATACACTCAAAGCAGAGTATGCCAATGTGGGCGCTGCACAGTTTCCAAGCTTCATCCCTGCAACGGTGCCTCAACTCTGTCTACATGCTGCTCAAATGCACTACATGCTTGGAAGCAACTATGTGAGCGGCTTTTCTGTGGTGAAGATGAACAAAAACCCACAAAGGAGTCGTCTCACTGATGCTCACCTTCACTCCATCTCGAGGGTTTCCACCCCAAACACTGATGAACTGGCAGCCAAGAAAAGGGGCCAAGCATCTGGCTTTAGCACATAAATGTGTGTCTGTTATGATGATGTGATATGATGAAAAGTTTATTCTTTATTTTTGACAGGTGACTCTGCAGTCCTGACATTGGTTGATAGTTCATTCCACCACTGAGGCACCAGAAGACAGAAGAGTCATGATTTTGCTTATTTGCTCTAAGCGATGCTGGTACCAGCCGGCCAGCTGATGTAGTGGAGCAAAGTGCTCACATTGCTGCATATGGTCAGTGGAGGTAGATGGGTGCAGTTCTGTTGATGGCCTTGAAGGCCAGTGGAGGTCACAGAGCAGGTCACAGAGGGGGGTCACATAGCAGATTATGGGTATACTGAATATGTGGCGCGCTGCAGTGTTCTGGATACGCTGTAATCTTACTCTATTCTTAAACTGCTCAAGCTCTGTCAGGTTGCATCGGGTTGGGGGCTTGAACGGCCCATTTCAAATTCAGCCACAAATGAAGACTGATGAAGAACCCGAGCAACAGTTGCTGTATGCAGTCTCTCTCCCATCTCAGCTGTTGAAGCTTTTAACTCCTTCAGAGTAGTCATGGGTGTCTTGGTGGTCCCCCTCACTAGTTGTCTCCTTGCAGGGTCACTCAGTTTGTGAGGACGCTCTGCTCTAGGCAGATTCACGCACACAGATAAAGACCACACACTTTTATTAAATATTTGTGAGAATACAAGCACCAATTTGCTGGACCTCTGTTGAATTAGGTCAGTCACTTTAAAGGGGGTGAATATTTATGCAATCACTTATTTTACATTAAATATTTTCGATTAATTTACATTACTTTGAGGATTTTTTTTTTTTTTTGTAAATTCTTGTGCAAAAAAGAACTTACTTAGCAAAGAGTAAAAGAGCGACAACAATCCTCTTTCTTACATGGCAAGTTTTTCCTCACTCATATGGAGGGTCTAAGGACAGAGGGTGTCATTCACTGTATGGACTGAAAGCCCACTGAGGCAATGCACTGTAAAAGCAAATAGTATACCATATTAGAAATAACAAAGTAAGTTTACTAGAGTTTAACCAAAATGTTGAGTTTATTATCAGTGGCTATGTGTTGTGAACATAAAGGTGGCACTAGCTCACAGAAATGGTATTATAACCCTAACCCTTAAGTTAACTTACTCAAGAGAGTCTGAGTTGAGAGTCTAATGAACAGTAGGTGGTGATAATGCCCCTCATGGAGGTAAATCGCAGTTAAAGAAGGTGCAGAAGAAAGAGCTTTGTCTTCATGTTTGGCTACAGCACTGCACAGGTTGTTCACATATGCAACTGTTTACACATATGGATATGTTAAACTCTTGTCAAAGTTCAAGGTTGTACTTTGTGACTGCTTTCCCACTGAAAGTTGAAGCAAATTGTGGCTACTTATTCTAACATATTCAGTTTACTTGAAAAAAGTTGGGAAACTGATTGCCTCACTTCATCAAAGTAACCATAGCTTGTCTTCAGCAAAATAAATGAAGGTCTAAGATTAAACTTAATTGCAGTCATTCAGTAATCTTACTTGAAATCTAAGAGTAAACTTACTTGCACTCATTCAGTAATTAGGGTTTTAACCCCAAAGGGGTAACCCTATTGAATTTGTGCCGGTTTACTAGGTTAGAACCCTTCTAAAATTGTGCCGTATTATTATTATTATTATCATTATTATTATTATTATTATTAGTCTGCCACTTGAGCTCAAATTCCTGTGAGCTGGAATGGGCCAGCAACTTGAAACTTGGCCCAATGATTGGAAATGATGTGCATCGGCTTTTATTCAAATATGAGCCCAGATGGTGGCGCTGTAACTAAGGCTTGAAGGCTTTGGGGGGACCTACAAATGATTGGCTATAATTCCCACACCCTTTGCCCTATCATCACAAAACTCGGTGGGTAGTTTCACAACTGTACTGGGAATCTGCCTACAAAAGCATGTTGAGCTCAACCTATAGGGGGCGCTATAAATGCTACACATGTGTATCTCAAAGACCATTAAACAGAACTTCACCAAAATTGGTATGCATGCTCTAGGGATGCGTATTGACTAATATCTTGAGTGCCATGTTAATAGGTGAAAGTGGGCGTGCCCTATTTGTCATTAACCATCATTGTTTGCATTTTATCATTTATGGCAAGCTGGAAGGGCCCAGAGACACAAAACTTGATATGTTGAGTGTAATTGACGTCCAAATGCTTTTCCAAAAATTTGATCCCAATCCGTCAGATGGGGCGCTATAACATAGGATGTAAACTTCAAAAAGGCTCTCCCTGCCAAGCCAAGTGCTATTGACTTGAGATGTTTCATACACGTCCTCCTGATAGTCCTCTACAAAAAAGCCTCTTGCACCACGAAAGCTGCTATTACGTATTTTTTGCTAATTTGCATAACTTTAAAAACAGTAAAATTAATAGAACTTTTGAAAGATTGATTCTATCAACACCAAATCTGCTATACGTCTTCAGGGGATTAAAAGACAAATTTCCAAGAAAGAACCCTTCTAAAATTGTGCCGGTTTATTTACCTGCGAGGTCCCTATTGTTTTTCCAGTGATTATTATTAGGGCCCAAGCAGGGAATCTGCAAGGACCCTATTGTTTTTCTAAGAATTCTTTTTTTTTATCCATTTCTTTATTTTTTCTCCAAAATGATAGCATTTTTCACTGCCTGAACATACCCCAAAACCCCCAATATCCCTTTTACGAACTCCTCCCAGGCAATTTCACCGATTTGCATGAAACTTGCCACAGAGCATCTGTGGACCCTCCTGACAAAAAGTTATTAAAATAATTTCAATAGGCCAAACAATACTAAAGTTATTAAATAACAATTTCATGCAGATTTCATTCCAAATAGGAAGTGTTGCATATCTCCACATTGGTAATTGACATGAAACTCAATTTACTACTTTCCCATAGACCCCTGAGGCCCTGTGCAAAATGTTAGGTGATGACCACAAGGTGGCGCTCTTTAAATTTAAGTAATTTATATCTCCACATTGGTTCATCGGATTAATGTGAACCTTTGTACAATTATTCTCAGTGCCCTCCTGAGGACAGCTGATGAAGTGTTTACTGAGCCACCACTAGGTGGCGCTCTGATGGCCGTCTAATTTAATATTTGTCACTGTGCCTGCACCATAACACTTATGGACTAAAAACGATTTTGCATTGAAAATAGTGCCACCTGCTGGTCATTTTTGGTGTGTGAGTCACAGGGGCCATTCTACAGCACCTCTAAGAATTCCATTTCCATAACTCCAACATAATATGTTGCACATTGTTAAAGATTATATCTCCGTGTTCCCTGAATTCAGCTGAATTGCTTGGTGTAGGCCACGCCCATGTTCGAGCTAACTTTCCATTCGCAAAATCGTGACAAATGAAAAACTTAATTTTTCAAACTCCTCGCAATTTGAAATTTGAGTGATCTGCACCAAACTTTGTGTGAAGCATCTGTGGACCCTCCTGACAAAAATTATCTTTTGATAACCCCTAAAACACCCAAAATATAAAACAACAAATTCCTGCATATTGTGATGAAAGCAGACAATCTTACACATCTTTACAAAATACTGTCTGATTATCACGTAAATGTTCACAATTGTGTTCCATGGACTGATGAGGCTTTGTGTAAAATTTGGTGCAAATCGGCCAATAGGTGGCAATCTGGTTGCATACAAAGAAATGTAGGACATATTGTTGGCTTTCAGCTGATGGTCCTATTTCAGATGTAGGATTACACTTTTGTTTTGTCTCTCGCTCTGCCGCCGTCATTTTTCACTCTCCAGAAATAAAAATGACATCACAGATTTCGGCAATGTCTCCTGTTACTCAATATATAAACATGTTGGCGATAACCATTACATTTTTTTCCAAACTGTTCACCTTTTAAGCTCTTTCAGCCCTCTTACTTTTTAGCTTTCATCATGCAGCACACCCCATTAATTAATCAGTTCTTCTATGATCTGGCTGGATTCTCTGGATTTTTTTCAAGATCTCCCAATAGCACCAGTGTGCTTGATAGAGTGGTGGCACACAGACTCCCAAGAGCAAGCACAGAAAGATGGAACTTCCATATCTGTGCCATGAACACTGTGTTTGAGCACGAATGTGACATCATCCAGTGTTTTGAAACCATCAGGGGAGTGTGAGCCTACCACTCAGTGGGAAGCTTGAGGGTTTGTGCGGTTACTGGACGATGATACTTTCAGCTTTTTCCTGAAACTATTTCATTGCATTATTCCTCGTGTGGACATTTTCTTCAGCCAACTCCAGAAGCAGCCCATCAACTCAGTCTTTGTCCGGGGAATCATGCAGCAGTACACACAGTTTTTTTCACTTCAGCGAACATTATTCAGCACCAGCGGGAGCATGCTACCAAATTATAAAGGAACAGCTTCCTCATCGGAAGATGTTGTGTGTAGAAGCCCCAACAGCAGCATGCCCCAACACGTGTGGACTGCGAGGGCCCGTTCATTGCTGCTTGCAGCTTAAATTTAAATTTTTATTACTGAAAGCTACTTTATGACTTTTGAAGACTTTTTGGCTCCATGCATCCCAATTTTGCAGCCTGTCAATGAACACAACACTTGGCACTACATTCAGCTTGTGTGTTGAAATTGTATATTTCTCCAAATCCAAAATTTAAAATTCAGAATTTTGTGGTTATGGCTTTGTCTGATTAAAAAAAAAAATAAACAAAACACCCGCTTGTCATACACTTCAACTTCACACATAAAAGTCACAAATTTGTCACTCTGAGTGGCAATTCTGTAGCACTGACATGAGTATAGTAGATTATAACAGACAAACCTGCGACTCTGAAAGAAAGTCGAAGTCTGTTTCTGTCGCCGACTGGCCCATTGCCTGGTTACTGCTCACTGATGTGTGTAAGCCCTAAACAGTAACCATCCCGGTATCGTAGCACCGCTGCAAGACAGCGACAAGGCGCTGCTCTCCCTCCCTCCTACCCCAATCCCATAACCAAGATAAAAACTGGTAAGTATCTGACTTTGCTACAAAAATGTTAAACTGTGGTCTGCCTGAAGCCCAGAAATAAGATAAAGATAAATAAGGTTAGAGGTTCTATTCTGGTCGGAGGTGGCCATGCTTAAAAATGCATACTCTTGCAGGTCTTTTGATGGCATTAGAAAAGTGACATCCAATGGCAATATATTGGATGTTGTGTCAATAAGTGACATCTCTGTGTATAGCTCCCTCTTGGTACAGTAAATATTGAAAGCTGGCTCATTATTCTTGTTTTCCCATATCTTTAATAGCCTGCTTGCTCTATTCTGGGAAGGCTGGATGGTAACTGGAGGAACATGCTTAGATGTACAATCAACTAGGGACTTTTCACGGACAGGTCTAATGTATAGAGTGTTGTCATGTGCAGGATGCCACAGCAGGATGGATCGCTGAAGTATACAGCCACGCAGAAAAAAAAAGAGTAATAGCCTAACACATGCTGTGAGTTGCCCTAATTTTTTTTCGGTGTTCACCAGAGCAACACCACCTCCTCTCCTTATTCAGGTGAGGGGGCAGAGTAGAAGTCAAACAGAGAACATCATCTCCAGGCCCATCATGCACTCTATTGCTATAAAAAGTCATGTTTACTTCTACACAGGCCAGGACACAGTTTGAAGGAGCTGGGGGATGGATTAGAGGTGGTTGGCTTCCTGTGAGTACCAGAGTGGGGGATTTTCCAACCATCTTCTTTTTAATCAACAAGACTAAAGCTGTCCTAGCAGAGTGTGGACATTAAACCCAAATCAAACAATACATACATTTGGACATAACAATCAACATTCAGCTGATTTTGTTATCTTTAGAGCCTTACCAGCAGAAGTTAAAAATGTAATGTTTGCCTTGAGTATCAGCACTAAAGGTCATGGTTTCATTTACATGATGAAAATGTTTCTCGTTCAGCAAATGTCACTGCAACAGGCTTGTTGATTCTGTTGGCTGAAGGTGGAGCTGGAGGAGAAGGTCTGCGGCTCACCAAAAACAAGAGTTCATCCTCTTATGTGAACATCAGTTTCTTCACCATTTTCTTCACCATTCTGATTTTAGTGTTGATGAATGTGAATAAATGTATATACATATGAGCCAATGAAAATGTATTTTTTTAGTAATTCCAATTGAATCTATCATATCTGAAATGTAGTCTTATTTGTAGGACCAAATTTGTGGACCAAATGTGGCTATATTTGGTCCAGACTCAAATTCAGATGAACTATGGTAAACAGAGGGTAAATCCTGATGACTTCAGTAACTTTTCCCTAGCACTAAGATGAGGTTTACATTTGCTGATTTAAGTGAAATATCAGAAAAAATATTGGATGAATAATAATGACTTTTTTTTTTGCAGAGATTCATTCTCCCTGCAGGATGAGCTATAACAAGTTTGGTAATTACTCTTTTAATCTAGTGACCATCATGATCAGATCACCATTTTAATTTGTCCAACACTTGGTTAATAACCTAATTCCTGCTAATTAATAACTAACTAATGCCATCTAATGACATTCCCATCAGCCTCAGCTGTACTTGATGTTAAGTGCTGAGTAGCAAATGTTAACATGCTAAGACATTAAACTGAGACAATTAACTTCATTATTAACTTATATCAAACCTACCTAACTTTTAGGCACCTAACAAACAAAATAATATTTTATGAAGGAATATGGAGAAGCTAAAT
Organism: Acanthopagrus latus; assembly: GCF_904848185.1. NCBI lineage: Eukaryota > Metazoa > Chordata > Actinopteri > Spariformes > Sparidae > Acanthopagrus > Acanthopagrus latus. Next base: position 1,533,895 of record NC_051055.1, on the reverse strand, counting down.
ATTTTCCCCAGTTTTCCACCCTCTTTTATACTTATTAGATCAGGGCGGAATTAGAAAATGTAGTTTTTTATTTCGGCCCTTGTACTAAATCTGGGGAAGTCATGTGTAAATAGTTTAGACAATGTGAATTGAATTTACAGTGAGCAAGTAGGCGTGTAAAAGACTTATTAATCTTCCATGTTACTGCAGATTTAATGAGCTGTAATGAATTATTATAATAATCAACACGAGGACATGCAAAAATGGTGTATAAACTGTTCATCATCAAAGTTCAGCAAAACATCTTGGGCAGGATATTCCGATTCTCCAACGAAGTAAGAAGACTGTTATGCCTGGGCTGCTATCATTAGAGCACAAGGACACTGTTGTCAGACCTGTGGCTCTCACAAGTCTGATGACAGCCTGTAGACTTTCTTTCATAAAGGCCTCTGGGTAGTCTGCAGTAAATAAGGATCATGTTAATTCACTTGTCTGTTCACATTTAGCAATACAAGAGCAAAGTTTAAACTCAAACAATTCATCTTTCATATAGCGCAAAGAGTCAATACTACAACACTAACACAGATACAAGTCTGTCGAAATGGGAGTTCCTGACACTGGAAACTCATCTGGTGCTGTGAAGCCAAGGCATCCTGGGTGAAAGAACAAGGCTAAAACAACTCTGTTACGGCCCCAAATTGAAAACAAACAAAGACTCGAACAAAAAGAGGCCAGTAACATATAAAGGACGCCGACTCAACACAGTCAATTTTAAATGTTTTTATTTAACAAAAGAAAAGGGCAAGAGTTTCTGGCCAAACTGAAAAAAAAAGAGAGAAGAGACCCCAGACCAGCCATGACCGTCGCATCTGGGGAATCCTCCCAACTAAAGCTGCCTAATCAAAACTACTAACCTACTAAGAGAAAGAAAACAAAAGATACGAAAACAGGACTACCAGGAACTCAAACCCAAATTAAAACAACAAAGCCCTGGCACTCTAACAGGCCAGGGAACTGAACCCAAACTCAAATCAACAACAAAGTATGACGTGTTGGCCAGGACACTGTCTCGCCCCTTTCAAAGAGTTCTCTTACAATAGGAATCGGGTAAAGCAGAACAGGGCGGAGACAGAGAACACACACACACACACACACACACACACAGCACACTGACCTGGCCACACGTAACAAACTCTATCACTCCCGTAAAAGGAAGCTTTAATCAAACACCAGGTTATCCTGACAGCTGCTGAGGAAGATAAAACACACACAGTGAACAACTTTGCCATAAAGAGTCGAGTTTATCATCAGCTCTGTGTGTGTACAGACGACACATTCAGTCATGCAGAAGATCAATATGACCCAGTTTCTGCCTCAGTACCAGCAGCGAGCTGCTGTACAGCAAATTACAATATGACTTTACAGTGGGTTTGACCGGCATCCCCCTGCATATGTGTGTGTTTGTCAGTATTTTAGCTGCCTGAATGGAACACAGAGAAAAGAGGAGTGGGCTGACTTTCATGTTAATATGTTTGGAGTGTGAACGCTGGACTAAATACACACACACACACACACACACACACACACGTACGCACACACACAAAAGCCCAAACAATGCCAGGCTGACAGGAAACCACACAGAGCAAAAACATATGCACATGAAAATCTCTCTCCTCCCTCAGACTATCTCACCCACCCACATGTAGTTTGGACTCTGGCTCCATCTAGTGAGCAAAATATTTAATTAGTCAGTCTACCCCTGTTGTGTGGCTGAGGATATACTGACTGCATATACATTGATATGCATCAACCATAAAGCCAATTGGCAAATGAAACCAACTTTGACTACATTGTAGCCGTGTAATATTCTGCAGGGAAATGCTGGATTCCTTGCATTCATGTGGGTACCACTTGGCAGCCATCATTCACTAAACAACCACCCGGGCACTCCTGGTAGATCCATATAGTCCTGGGGGTTGCAAGTGATCTCTCTATTGGTGGGACCCAATGTGGATTAAAATCTACAGTGCCTGTAAAAAAATACACAACCCCTTTGATATTTCCCCCCTTGTTTTGCTTTTATACATGGAGTCATAGTCAGTATAATTTTAATGTAAAAATAACATTCTCTATTGTATTGAGGTATGGGCTTTGACTCTGCCACTCCAGAACATTCACCTTGTTGTCTAAACTACTTCTGTGTAGCTTTCGCTGGATATTTCAGGTCGTTGTTTTGCTTTCTGATCCTTCCAGGGCCTGCTGCCAAGAAGCATTCCCACATGATGCTGCCACCACCAAGACTCACTACGGGGATGGTGTGTTTGTGGTTTTCTAGTCTGATGGCCAAAGGCTCCATTTTGGTCTCATCAAACCAAAGAACCTCCTTCCAGTTGACCTTGGAGTCTCCCACATGCCTTTGTGTGAACACTAGTAAAGATTTAATGAGCTTTCTTCAACAGTGGCTTTCTCTTTGTCACTCTCCCATAAGGCTTTGACTGGTGAAGAACATGAGCATGAATGTTACTCCTTGTATTATTAAGTGGTTTTATTCTTTTTTAACAGATAGAACCCAAAATGTCAGGATTAACCACTCACTTTCGGAATCCAGATGCATCAGTACAGGTGCACCTCAGGGCTCACCCTTTACACAAACGACTGCACCAATAGTCTCCCAGGCAACCTGTTCTTTAAATTTTCTGACGACACTGCCATTCTCAGCCTTCTTTACCAGAACTTAGACCCATCATTGTACTTCACGGAGATGAATACATTTGTTCAGTGGTGTGATGAGAACTACCTCATCATTAACATTAGAAAAAAAACTGAGGAGATGATTTGACCCTCGGTCAGTGGGGGATCATATTCTACTATCCATACACAGGGAGGAGATCAAACAGGTCACATCCTATAGGTATCTGGCTATCCACCTAGATAACTTCTTCAGCTGGAGTGATCATGTAGATTATGTATGTTCCATTTACAGCAAAAGCTGTATTTTTTACGCAGACTGAGTGTGTTTGGTGTCAGCCAGAACATCATGTTTTTATTTTATCAGGCAGTGATGCAGAGTATCATCAGGTATGGGATGACGGCGTGGTTCGGCAATCTCTCCACACAGTCCAAATCTAAATTGCAGCACCTGGTACAGACTGCTATAAAGGTGATGGGGAGGACCGACAAGCTCTCACAGTCCATCTATGAGCAGTCTGTACTCAGGCAGGCGCGAAGGGTATTGTCGGACCCGTCCCACATCCTTCAAATGGAATACAAGCTCTTGCCTTCTGGCAGAAGGCACGGAATCCCCCAATGCAAACTGAACCATTTTAAATACTCTTTTATTACCAACCCCATAAAAATTTTAAATGGATCTGTATGCCGAGGCCTGGGAAATGTGCAATAACTTGGCGTTCTGTTTGTTTGTTTGTTTTTTTTATTTGTTTTAATCTTTGTGTGTATTTTTTGTGGTTTTTTTGTCTGTTAGTGCGTGCTACGCCTATGCACTACGCCTTTGAGTCCATGACAAATTTCCCCTAGGAGACAATATGTTCTATCTACATTCTATTCAATTCAACAGTTGCTGTATGCAGACCCTCTCCCATCTCAGCTGCTGAATCTTTTAACTTGTTCAGAGTAGTCATAGGTGTCTTGGTGGCCCCCCTCACTAGTCTCCTTCTTGCAGGGTCACTCAGTTTGTGAGGATGGTCTGCTCTAGGCAGATTTACACATGTGCATATTACTTCCATTTTTTAATGAGGGATGTTCAGTGACTTGGAAATGTTTTTGTATCCATCACCTGACATATCATTTTCAATAACCTTTTTTCAGAATAGCTTGGAGTGTCCTTCTTTCTCTTTTAGCCAGGAACAGTGATTAATCAGTGGCTGGTGCTTCCACCGACATCTTTATACTACAATCACTTGAGACACATTCACTGAACTCAGGTGATCTCAATTTCACTAACTGTGAGACTAAAGGCACCAACTGGCTGGACCACTTTTGAATTAGGTCAGTCAGTTCAAATCGGGTGAATAATTGCGCAATCATTTATTCTAAATTATGTATTTTTGATTTACTGACATTACTTTGCAGAAATCTGTTTTCACTTTGAAAGGAGGTATTTTTGTAATTGTTTTGTCAAAAAAGCCAAATAATGTGTTTCCATTTCTAAAGCAATAAAAAGGAGTGAATACTTTTTATAGCCACTGCAGGAAATTCAGAGGGTAGGCCAAGTCTTTAGCTCTTTGTCACATTCCTTGGGCCATTCCTGTGCAGAACAGCACATTGTAACAAGATGACCAATGCTGTTTCCCTGAACTGTCACTGGTTTTATGGCTGAGAGCTTAGGCCTTATTAAACCTTGCATGCCAACAAAAGGGCTAAAAAATGTGTACCCCACTTTCCAAGCATAAATTATCATTGTCGTTGTAGAAATCAAAGATTACATCAAATTAAAAAAATGAATATTGTACCTTTATCACTATGTATGTGTTTTGGTCTTTCATGGCTTTACTCACAGGACAGCTTGAAAGATGACAGGAAACAGGATGAGACAGAGGGGGGATGACACACCGCAAGTTAGACTGAGCCACTGCAGTAAGGACAGAGCCTCTGTACATGGGGTGCACACTCTACCAACTGAACTACTGGGGCACCCCTTACCATGTATGATCTTAGTTTTCATATACTGGTTGTGTGTAAAATTGCTGCAGTGAAAAAGACTGTGAGGCACACAGAGCACACTGGAGACAGTGCAGTGGCTGGCACACACACTGCCTTCTCTTAATCTCCTCCACATACGTATAGTATGAATTATCAAAGCCTGGAAATAAAGCCATTTAAAGCTCTCACACAATCTTTATATTTCATATCCTCATTGGGTGTCTTAATTATAATACAGGCCAAGTTCACGGTTATACAACAGAATAAATAAATTGTGTTCATGTGTCAAACCTCCATTTTCCAATGAAATTTCAGGGTGGGGCAACACTGTCACAATCATTTTGATAAGTGGAATAGTTAGTGTTGTTGGTGAAAAGATTCAAGACATTTATTGTCACTCTGGTTAGACAAGTACATTTGGGAGGAAAACATTTGCTTTGAGACTCCACTAAAGAAATGGTAAATAGTATATAAACATGTAAATTTACAACTACAACAACCATCATCATAATAACAATTGGTGTGTGTGTTGCGTGTCTCAGGGTAGTGTATCTCTTCCTTGAGGGCAGCACAGAGGTTGTTGTGAGGATGAGTGGGGTCCTTAATGACCCTCAGGGACTTCCTGAGGCACCACTGGTCAAAAAGTTTCAGCAGGCTGGGCAGCTTACACCCTGAGATGTGCTGGGCTGTTCAGTCCATGTCCTTGCTGAGGCCTGAGCTGCCATACAAGGTGATGGAGCTGCATGTCAGCAGGTTTCTCTATGGTGCCCCGGGAGAAGTCCCTGTGGATTTGGGGTCTCAGGACAAATTAGGCACTTGAGACTGGGCGAAAGGGGGTCCGGACTAAGAAAATCCTATCTGTGGCGAGTGTTTGCCTTCTTGATGTCTAAAAGTGTTTCTCTGTTGAAAGTGATCTTGTTGTTGTTGATGCTGTGACAATTTCACATTTCAAGACCCCGAAAGTCACAACAAAGCAGCAATATTCAAGTGATTTAGTCTCCTCTGACTGAAACGCCACCGAAATATGTCAACGTATGCAACCAGAAAGAATGTGAAAGACCAGGGTGCTAAGGTCCACAACCTTCTTTGCACTATATCATGTAAATATGTATATACGTCAGTTTAATTCTATTTTCTTTCCTTTTTAATTATATTGTATATTTTATATTGTCTATTTGCTATTGCTCTTGTTCTTGTAACATTCTGACGCGGCTGTGACAAACAAATTTCCCCGTCTGTGAGACATTAAAGAATTTCTGATTCCGATTCTGATGGAAGTTTTGGGTAAAGGCTTCCTGGAATCACCGCCAGAATGTGACAGAGCTCATTGTACGCTATCTGAAAAACCAAAGCAGGGGCAGAGAGCACAGCCCATCATTATCAGGCTGCACAGGTACCAGGTGAAGGAGAGGATCATACATGAGGCCCGAGCCAGGAGGGGCAAGCTACAGTACCAAGGCTCCCCCATCTCCATTTGTGAGGACTACGCTCCCGAGGTGGTAGAACAATGCCAGAAATACCAGGAGGTGATGTCGGAGCTTTACAACTTGGGCTTCAAACCTGCATTGCTATTCCCTACCAGGCTTGTCATCGTGATGAAGGATGGAGGTGGGAAGAGACTCTCCTCGGTCCTAGAGGCTAAAGGCTTCATATCATCCATCTGCATGGAAGAGACCTGACGGGCATGGGCGACTATTAATCCCACCGTGGATGAGCCATTGTCATGCTAACTGGATAACTGTGAGTTAATGTAATGCTAACTGTATAACTGTGTCTTTACCAGTCCTGGACGGGCCCGGGGTTAATTTGCAGACTGTGTCCTTTGTAGTCGCAGTCATTACTGACTAGTATGAGAGCTGGTATATTGACTGTGCAGACTCTTGAACAGAAATCACTGGCTGGACATTTTAACATTACTAGCACGCTGTCTCGGCATCAGGTGTTTGCTAATATTTTTAATTCCTTCTCTTTCATCTCTCTTTATTCCCAGTTACACTAATATGAGAATTAATCCACTCTCGTTCTCACTACAGGAAGCTTGTGCACATGCAGTTTGCAGTTGGTTGCAACTGTATATTTTCTTTATCGCTTTTTAAAAAGGAGAAGAAAAAAAATCTCTTTTTCTCATTCTCTCACTGCCGCAGGCTTATCTGAAGTATTCTTGCCTTCTGTTACTCGTTTAGTCGAAGGGTTTCATTAAAGTCTGACACTTTTCATAAACTGATGTATTATCAGTGCATCAGCACAACCTGATCGTTCTAACTCATGATAGACGTCATACATGCAGGCGTTTTGTTTATCTTAATTGATGATGATAGGAATACTTTCATGGCCTGTCTCCTTTAAGATGTCTGGTGCCCTGTGTTGGCTCATAATAACTTTCATTATTACACTCTCCACGCGTGTTTACATCGTTTAACTAGTTCTACCTCATAATTGATGTTATTGTTATACTTGCAGGATGTTCTGCTGTTTTTAGACATTTTATAGAGCTAAAGATATGCAAATCTTACTCAGTAAGCTATTTGCCTCTGCTCACCTTTTTAAATTATTTGCACACCTGGTCTAGAACACAGTACTTTCTTTTTCTGTTTACTTAAGTTTTTCTCTGTGACTTGTAGGGTCAATCATTGTTACCATAAAGGAAGAGACCCCGGAAGCTTAACTCAGCTGTTGGCTGTGAGCCGGAGAGCTCAGATGATGTTCCTTGTTTTGGGTGTAGCGCTCGGAGTGGTCACGAATGTTGTCATTGTTTTGTCTTTTTTATTTTAGTTAATTAATTTATTTATTTATTTATTTTACCCTCCTCCCCCACTCTCTCATCCCCTCCATGACAGTACAGAATCCATGGGACCATGCAATGCCAATCTATTTATCTATTTATTGTTCCTACAGATGACTAATGCCGTGAAGACAGGTAGTGGAGTGTGTCTAATTTCCTGGAATACGAAGGGCACGAACAATGCAATTAAAATTGGTAAAGTCTTGACACAGTTACAGCACCTTAAAGGGAACGTGATGTTTCTACAAGAAACACATCTTAAAAGATCTGACATGCCACGTATTATGAGGACAATTATGATACAATGAACTTGGCCTCATATACGATTTGAACTCACAATGAGGATATGGAGTGTAACCATTGTGCGACCCACGTCAGTGATTTTACACACAAGAGCTATTTGAAAACTAAAATCATACTTGGTGATAGACATGCAGTTCATTCTTGAATGCTGCCTGGTGCAATCTTGGATTAACAACCAACAATGATAATTTCAGCAATTAGTTAATAAACAGTCCGGCCCTCTCTGCTGCACTCTGGGGGAAATGTGATGGTGAGAAAGCGCTAATCAAATATTGAGTATGGATTTGAATACATCTTTTACAACTGAAAGGTGTTTATGAAATTGCTATGCTTCACTACACAACTACAAACAACTGCTAGTTTGAATGTTTATGATAATGTGGATCTATAATTAATATTTGATATCAAGTGAAATCAAAGGTAAGTTGCATCATTATAGGTAGTACAATTTGTAATTTCTACAATCAGGCTTCTATTCACCACCTCACCATCAGCTCTGCCAGTTCTCCTTGCCACCAAAATGTACGTATGCATAGGGATGTAATGGTTACCGGTGTCACAGTAAACCATGGTAAAATTACCGATGATGGGATTAACCAAGTCCACTGACAATAGATGAGCAGGCACACAGAGAGACAGACAAGACAGCCAATATATATCCAGCCAGTAATATCAGAAATATGTAACACTTGTGGATTATTTGTAGAATAGACTATATGTAAGGGATAATGCCCGACGAAGTGTCCATAAACAGGAGTTAACGGACTATGCGGAGGCCTAAGAATCATTCGACACACAGCAGAGTTAAAGGACACCTCGAAGGGCATTATCCCGCTTATACCATGGTCATTTGCCAAAGAAAATAAATTAAGACCATTAATTTATACTTCCATGCGTTTTACAATCAAAATACAAAGTTTTTCACAAGCCATAACTAAGTTTCCCTGGTAACACCTGAGGGTTTGACTAAAACCTGGAACAATCAATTCCCTCCCTTAAGGTTCTTATGCAATGGAAGCGGTGTTCACTCCTCCAGTAAATAGGAAGGACCATAGATACGACTTGGCAACAGGAGATATTCTAGTCTGCTGAGCGATGAGCCAGAAAGCTAACGCTATGCTAGCAAGATTCAAAGTCAATAACATTGCAAACTACTTAGTAGATGTCCATATATCAGGGGTTAATGGACACCCTGAAGCCAATCAGAATCGACTATTCCTTCAGACCATGGTATACATAAAGAATAATATAAAATGGTGAATATAGCAAGTGTTTAGATAGAGATAAGAGACAAAATAGAGTATTCATAATTAATTTAACAATAATCCTTTTTGTTTTGATCTAAAAAAGTATCCAACCCGTTTCTAACAAAAGTGATATGATCTTAATTGTGAGTGTATATAATTGTGTATTCTGTTAGTTGCACCCTTAGTATTAAGTAACTATGACAGTAATAATTAATAATAACATTTGACTAGTTTGGTCTAGCTACCGGAAGACACGGATTTCAACAAACCGGTATGTAGCTCCTTGCACAAACACACTGTTTTAACTACTTTTTTATTCATTTTGAGTCATACACGCTACAGTGCTGTGTTGTAAGCTGTCTGCTGATGTTTCTTGACTTTTGGGGTGAGATGTGGAGCATGTTAAGAAGCTTAAAACACAGTGTAAGTTCTGACCCCATGCTATTAGCTGTCAATGCTAACTCTCCGTTCACGGAGCCCTGTAAGGGTTGGACCAAATGTGTTTGTGTCTTCGGTACTGGCAAGTCAAGGGTAGCTTGAGCAATGAAGTTGCATGATTAAATCGACTGAAGTTCTCCTTTAAAGAAGTTATTAGAATTAGAAGTTAAGTTAAATAAGTTGTTAAGTGAAATTAGTTATCAGTTGAATAAGTTGATCTGCAACTAAGCACTAGAAGGCAAAACATTAGTGTGTTTACTGTAGGACTTTTGGATGTTAACTGGCTGTTGGGATGAAGCTATACTCAATATACTTTACTAATTATGATTTCTTTAAGTTTTTTAAGTTAAGAATCTGTCACTTTCTCTCACTTTGTTTTGACTGTAGACTTTCCCAAGAAGGAGTATTTCAATTTCCTTGAAACTTTTTATGTGAACGTGTCAATATTCATTGCAAACATATTAACAACTCTGCACTCTGCTGCAGAGGGCCACATATACTGGACCAAAAAAAGACAGTAAGAGAAATTTTGCAAAAGCGTAAGAGATCACAGATGTTCTAATAGGAATGAATGGAATTAATGGACTTTGGGCTGTTTTGCATACTTACACAGAGCTATATGGAAACAAGGCATTTAAGCCTTAGAAGAACACTGTTGCACCAAGCCTTGAAGGATGGAAGTTTTCACAATTGACATTTCGGTGTGCATCTTTCAGGGTCCTGGTGTCATGTATGTTTGTACCCTGTCATAGTTTACTGATACACAAAGGGAACTGAGCCATTACTAACAACATGAGTTTGACCTTTGCCTCCTTTGTTATGAGTAATTCAAAATGTCTGCTGTGAAAAAGGTCCCCACTGTCTAGTTTCTTAACTACTCTAATTAATGATTTAATCTTGTAAATAACATGTCCTAATTTAATATTCACATTTTCCTACATTATAGAGAAACACATAACACAAAATCTAGAGTGAGGCAACATTTAAATAAGTAAAGTCAAATGCAAAACAAAAAAAATGAAAAAATAGCCAGAAACACAGCTCACCTTGTAGTGTCCCATACCATGGGAAAGATTAGTAATTTCTATACAGTACTGATCTAATTAAAAACCTTTGCCTGGATCATGCAGATTGGCTCTGGACATCCTCTGACTTCTCCCTGCTGATTTTAAGCTGTTTGTTCTTCTGCTGTTCTGACATATGACAAGCTAAGCCTTGATTCATTGTAATTCCCGCCAAAGTAATTACAGTAGACACCACAGATATATCCAAACGACAGCACAGCTGCTGTGTGACCAACCACACTGCTGTTAATATACAGGTAAAGACTGTATGGGATTGCATAGGAGTGTCTTTGTGTATGCATGTGTTTAAGAATTACCTCAATGGCCACTGTCCACAGGATAAGCTGTGTCTCTGATTCGGGGAAGTAAGCCTTGACTTGTGGAGACATGCCAATCAGCGCACAGTTAGTGACAATGGCGATCACACTCATGGCTTCAAAGGCAAGCTGGACACAGGGACAGCAATAGAGCAACAGTAAGTGTCAACAGTCAGAGGTCTCTTGTGCCCACTGGGCGCAGTGCAGAGCTACTATTGTCGTTTTAATCACCTGGTATTGTCGAGATTGGAAGAACAAGTTAGAATATAAGATAAGACAATATTTTGTCCCTGGAGCAACATAATATTCTTGCAGATAGTTTGGTCAGAAAACATTTTAAACAGAAGTGGAATACGGGAAACGTTGTGAGGATGTGTGTGTGTGTGTGTGAGTTATTGGTCGTGTGCTATTAGCCAAGGCTATTGTCAGCATGATATTATAGCAACTCAATAATATTTTAATAATAATAATAATAATAATAATAATAATAATAATAATAATAATAATAATAATAATAATAATAATATTTGCTTTGGTCTGTACAGTACATTTCAAACAAATCCACAAGTGTTGCTAAAGCAAACTGACATAGTCTTTGCCTGTCTCACCTGCCAGACTCCTATGTTGGCTGCTGGGTCGGAGAAGGGTCGCTTGAACACACAACACATCTTGAAGGCATCAGAGTAAACCTCTGTGACATTGTTCAGCACCACCAGGACAGCAGCCAGAGGGTAGGTGCAGGAGAACAGGCTGACGTAACCAAACAGCAGGAACAGCTCCAGGTAGTCATCAAATGTACCCTGAGAGTGAGGATGAAACATGGACACAACCACACAGATGGAAACATACTTTTTTCTTTTTGTCTATTCACTAAATTTGTGAAAATGAAAATCATAACAACAAAGTTCTTATCCAAATCTGAGTCAAGACCATGTGCACCAACCAGATATGTACTCATGTCGGCCTCCAACCGGACCTGCTCGGCCAGAGGAAGCTTTTTGTCTTTCACAGTTCTTCTCTTCTGGACTTTGCGAATCATTTTCTTGTTGCGTCTTCTCTGGAGCCAGTAGGGCAGAAAGGCCTCCATGAACTGATTCAGGATCTGACTGGTGATCAACAAGGTGGCCAGACTCTGGATATAGAAAAGAGAGCAGACGATGGAAAAACAAACAAGGTGGGGTAAGAGGAGGAAGGATGGCAAGACGGAAGGAAACAAATACATAATGGAAGAAGTGGGATGAAGGGAAAATAAGTACAAAAGTAACACAAAAACAGTGATGATAGGAATTACAGAAGGAAACAGTGGTGGAAGGAAGGACAAATGGAAGGTGAGAAAGCAGAATGGTATAGAAAATAAAAACAAAGAAATAAAAAAAAGGGTTGGAGGGAAGAGAGAAAGAAGTGATGACACGTGTCTCAGTGTGAAATTAAAAAAAAACACACAAGTAAACTTAGATGAAAATAGAAAACAAACAAAATACGAAAATAAATGAAAAATGGAGGGATGAAGGAAATGAGAAAGAAAAAAGAAACTAAAAAGAGTACAGGAAGGATGGAGGGAAGATGGGCCTACCTGTCTGAGCAGCACCATGTCCTGCATGACAAAGGCAATGTAGAACAGCGAGGCAAAACAGTTGAAGAAGTTGAACTACGAGGGAAACAGTCAAGACAGCGATTGTAAGTCAAACGACAGAAAAGCTGCTGTCTGATCCCTGAAGGATGAAATTGGCAATGTTGGAAAAGAAAAAAGCGTGATTCATACTCACTACTAATACTTTGAGGACCAAGTGGTTCTGATATGAAGACTCTAGCCTGTGATTTTCTAAACAGGCCAAGAGGAAAACACATTTAGAGCATGTCAGAAATTAACTGCAGAGATCCTTAGCTCTCTTATATTACATCACGTCTCCTCACCCCACCAACAGAAATACATATAAGCATTCAGCCTATCACAGCCCAATCTGCATCATTTTGTAGCAGACTTTCTATAAACACATTTTCAGACTCCTAGCCCAACTGAGATACCCTCAGAATTTCACTACGATGATAAACCTTAAAATATGCATCTCTCATACTGAAAAAGACTGTGAATGGCATTATGAGGATAGAGGTCTTGACTTTGGAGAGTGTGTACATGCTCACACAGTACTTAGATGAGATAAAAAACAAAAGAAAACCACACAGACTTGCATTTAACTAGGGGTGTGCAACTATGAAGAGTAGAAGTCTTTCAAATTGTTACTTGATAAATACTTTTGCAGAGTTGGACTTCAGTAACATCAACTTAAAGTGAAACTCTCACCAAAAAGCAACCTAGGCTTTATTTGTGAACGTATATGAGTCAAACCTTCATGTAAAAGCATAATTACAATTAAAGAGGCACTTTTAAGATTTATCGTAGTTTCGTTTCCGGGCAATCTAATTTTCAATGGAGTGGAGGGGCACTCTTACACTAGCATCAAAATCTCTATTTTTAAAACAGTAAGAAGGCTCGACACAACATGAAACTTTGCTCATAGTGTCACCAGGGACTCTACACATGAACACGCGCATTGAGGAGATTGTTTGCACACAGTTTAGTAAAAAGAGAGTTTTTTTAACAACTCACATTCGCGGGTGTATCTTCGTCATGGCAGACAAAAAGTGTCGATCCCCGAGTGCGACCTAACAGGAAGGCTTGAAGAGCGGTCCACCATTACTCTCCTTCCTCTTAGGTCGCATCGACACTTTTTGTCTGCCATGACAGCGGCGCACCAAAGATACAGCTGCTAATGTGAGTTGTGTGTAGAGTCCCTGGTGATTCTATGAACACATTTTCATGTTGTGTCGAGCCTTCTTAGTGTTTTAAAAATAGCATTTTCATTGAAAATTAGCTTGCCCGAAAACGAAACTACGCTAAATCTTAAAAGTGCCTCTTTCATCGTAATTATGCTTTTACATGAAGGTTTGACTCATATACATTCACAAATAAAGCCTAGGTTGCTTTTTGGCAAGAGTTTCATTTTGAATTAGGTTAGATTTTTCCAAAAGGGACAGTTCAACCCAAAAATCTAAAATAAATACTTTAACATACTCAAGCAAATTGACAGACCTTGTTGTGAGTGATTTAATAAAGTAACTTTTTTCCTTTCTGCCAAACTTAATTTGAACATCAAGTCACCACACAGAAGGTAGTGCCTGACCACCCCTTTAAGGACAGAAAGAAACATTTTTTTGTAATTGTGCCAAAATGTCTCAATATAAGTTACTTTGGAACATATTATCTACAAATCAAATATATTTGCCTAACTCTAACTAAACTTTGTTTTACCAGTGAAATTGTTTTTATCATTAATCTATCAATACTGTGCAATATTTTGTTGAATTTTTGAGAAGACAAAAATGACAAAACACAAGACAGAAAATCACAGACCATGCAGAATTTAAAAAAGAAAAGAAAAAAAAAAAAAAGCCGAACACCAACATCACACGCAGAACATACAGTGCTGCTTAAAAGTTTGTGAACCCTCCGGGTTCCAGACTTTGACTGGGCCAATGCAGAGTACGAATCCTCTTTCTCTGAAGCCATTCCTTTGTAGTTTTGCTGTAATGCTTTGGGTCATTGTCTTGTTGCATAATCCATTTTTGTCCCAGCTTCAACTCCCTGACTGATGGGAGGAGATTCTGGTCAAGAATTTGTTGATATGCCAGAGAATTTCATGGTTCCTCCATGTCCAGAAACAGAAAAGCAGCCCCACACCTTCACATTTCCATCACCATGCTTCACTGTTGGGAGGAAGTTCTTTTCTCCAAACATGGTGGTTTTGATTGTGACCAAATAATTCTATTCGGACTCGTCTGTCCAGAGAATGTCCCACATGCCACTAGAGAGGTCTGCAACTCTCTAGAGGTGATGTGTGGGTTGGCCTTTACCTGATTTATTATTTTTCTGGTGCTTCTTGGTGGTAGTTTTGATGGGCGTCCACTTCAAGGCAGAGTTACTGTCATGTTGAAGCCCTCCATTTGTAAATTATTCGTCTTACAGTGGATGGATGGAGCTGGAATCTTTTAGAGATGGTCTTATAGCCCTCCCCAGACTGATGGGCTGTCACCACCCTCTTCTTCATGTCCTCGGATATCTCCTTTGCTCTCGGCATTGTTGATTTGTATGGGACCACAGTGGTTTGGTTGGTTTCCTCTCTCTTTTAATTGGTGCAGGCCAAACCCTTTCCCAAGGATGTCTCATTTCATTGGCCTGCTTAAATGATTAATTAAGCACCCAAATGTGTTTCACCTGAGTCTGTTACCTGCTTGACTTAACCAAGGCAGCTGGAGGTTTACTTGCACATACACTAATTCCATGTTTCATGTAGTTTTTGGGCTACTTAAATAAGTCCCAATACATGCAATTGATGAACATATATCTGACATTTCATTCATAAAAACTGGTGATGATAAAATAAGAAAATCACAGTAAAACAACAAACATCTAAACTGCTCAAGGGGTTCACATACTTTCAAGCAGCACTGTACATGTTACAACACTACATGGGACATGATGTGGACATTTCATAGCGCTTAGATATGTCACATGGATCAGGGAAAACAGCAGTAAGGCAGAGCATAAGGATATCCTGGAGGGAGTATTAGGCATTCACAGGGGCACCGGAGGGTTGCCAGTCCACACTGTAATGCCCCCTGCGTACAAGGTCTGCTGTGCAGTCTGAGAAACTGGTTAAGAAAGCGCACCCACAACTTATCAAAAACCCTCTTATCCCTCTTCAAAACTGAGCTCAACTTAGAAGATTTCTCCCTACCACTGGCTAACAGCTGGAGGTCTGGGCTTAATCCATTGAAATCAAATGTCTCTCTTTGCTCATAGAAGACACTTTTCTTGCACTTGACATAGAGGGGAGAGTCCAGTATAGACACTATGAAGGGATTGAGGTGTGTGCAGCCTACTGCACAAAAAGATTTTTTCCAACTGACTCCACTGCATCGGACCATGCCTCCTCTCCACACTTGGTCCCCCAGAAGTCTCCCTAGTTTGTTAGCAGATTCAAATAGTCACTGTTTTTTGGGTGAGAAGATTATTAAAAATTAAAGGGCAGAAAAAGTTGCATTAAGCTTCAGCAATACCAATTTCAAAAGGGAGTGTTTAAACTCCTTCTCCATGTTGGAGAGCTGGCATTAGAGCTCTAAGTGTCCTCTGAGCACTTCTTCTTATTTAGCCAAGATGTAAGACATAGTCATTCTTCTCATCCTTTGCAGCCTACCATAGTGTTGATGCTGAAAAAACATCAGCGTATCAATCAAAAAAAGGGCATCAAATGTTCCACAAAGAGAGTTAAAAAGATGGGACTACTAAGCAGGGAAGGGTTTACCTCCCAGGGACAAACAGAGGGGGTCATGATAAGGAGGTGTGAGTTCCAGTCTTATAAGTGAGTGATCAGAGAATGCCATTGATTTTATACCACTATGCTCAAATCATGTCCAAAGCTTGCCTTGAAGGGAAATCTGTAAAATCTTCTGTTATTTGGGCGGTAAAAGTCCTTCACTTTTGAGTTCAATATCCTCCAAGTGTCAAATAAATTCAGACCAATACAGAGCTCCCTAGGAGTCATGGCCATTTTGGATGAGCGTGTGGACTTGAGGGGGCTCAACTCTGGTTCAAAAAAGGAGTTTATGTCCCCACCCAGAATTACAAGGGGTGAAATCTAAGGGGATAAATATGCAAGAAAGCTGCAATTTGAAATAGAAAAAACTCAAATGTATTGGTAGAGTAAGCCTTTCCCCATGTGTGCTGCAGGTTGCACCTGTGCCTGGCTCTGCAGCTGATTTAAGTCTGCTGGTTCAGGTCCTCACTCTCTCTTCCTCACCCTGCTGCTGTTTTGTTTTGTTCTGCATCGGACAACATGCACCTCACATTTTGACATTGCATACAAGCACGCTCCCACACCACTGACATACACCTCCACACTCCATTGTGCATTCAATTTGTGTTATAGCCGATAAACATTAACTGCCTTGTTTCATCACGCGTCAACTATCCATGTTTTGTTGCGGCCTCTGAGCCAGTTGTAACAATTATCAAAACAATGAGACTACTTGTTTCAGATGTGCATGCACTGTGCACTGTGGGTACTGTGCACTAAACAACACCTACTTACCCCACTCGGTGAGGAACTCAGCAGCATATCTGTAAATGAGGTTCATTATCTCTATGACCACAGCGTAGATAATACTGGGAATGAACAACAGTACTCCTGTCCAGAAGGTGGGCTCCTCATCATGGAATGACAGAACCCATCCCTCCATCTGAAAGTAGATCATCATGATGTAGAGGGACAGGTAAAGGCAGAGCAGGACGAAGGGCAAGGACACAAGGTAGACACGCAGCTGCCTCTTGTGATTGGGATAGAGAGGCTCCTGGCGGCCAGTCACAGGGTTAAACCCGAGGGTGCCGTGAAAACCAGGACGAGGTTCTTCAAAGGCCTTCTTCCTGCTCAGTGTGCCCCAGCGGTAGGCTAGCGAGGAGCTGAAACGCTTCCATAACTGGAGGAGGAAACAGTTAGCAAATAGATTACCAGGTTTCACTAGACTGTTATTCATTCAAGCTACAATAAATTATGCCTAAAGTAATGTATCTGGTTGCATTAGACCTTCATTCGTTTTTTTAGAAATTGTTTAATGGTCTCATATTCTAAGTACTTCAGACTAATTCCTCCTCAGCTGACTCAGGGTTATATGTAGGCACAATCACTGTGCATACCTCCAGGATAACAGTGCACCAGACCAAGTTAAACACAGCAAAGATGACATATTTGTCGTAGTCCTCCCAGTCAAACAGGTAGTAGGGAACTCCGATGAGAGCCATAGGCAGCAGGGCAAACGTAAAGTACTCCAAGAAGCCAAAGTAGAGGGCCTGACCCTCACCATAGTAGTGTCTGATGTCATCTGGGGATAAAGAATGGAGAAGACAGTTATGGCTAGAAACATTACTTAGACTGAGAAAATGAAAACATTAGAGAATGATTATAAAATGAAGAGAAATACAGCATCTACAAAGTTAAAGAACGTTGCAGCTGGAAGTTAAATGGAGAATTATGATGATCACTGCAAAGGTACTGAAGCATATTGAAGGATTAACTTTAGCCCTCTTTAGATATAAAAAGCAGCACATTTGCTCCAAGGTAAAGGCGGCAATGTGCCCCCGTCTTTCTAATACTGAGGCATAATATTCCTCCTTTTCCAAAAAACGCCACTGGGGTAGGTGCAAACATGTGACGTGTGTGAAGCATGAATTTGGGCAGTGAACAGTGACAAAGAACTTGTCTTCAAAATAAGAGCTTTACATTGCACCCCATTGGAGTTTAAAACTGGGTTCTTAGTGGGGGGGTAGGGGTGTGCAAAGCAGCCGGTATTTGTATCTGTATTTGTATTTGTTGAGGGGGGAAAAGTATTTGTATTTGTATTTGTATTCGAGTAAAATTCAAAATAGGCATAAAAATCCAGGTATTTTGCGTTACACTTCTAATTTATGTTATAGTGCAAGTATTGTTTAATTATCCATTATAACAATTATGGATATGCAATATTGGTTGATGTTTTCCCATAAATCCAGCATGGGTTATGGTTAAACCAACAACTAATAAAATACCATTGTGAACATTATGAACCCCACCACCACCCGTCCTTGTTGGAGGACGCTGAACAGACAGAATAAAAACAAATAATACTAAGAACTGTTCTTTCTAATGCACAGAATTCCAAGAACTAAACTTTATCAACCCCTGACTGGGAGATCTGGGAGAACAAAAGTTGTATTCTATATAATGCTGTTATAAACTAAAAGATACAGCCCTGCTATTGTCAACTGTCATTATGTATCTTAAATCTTTTTATATTCTTCTTTTTCTTTCTCTTTCTCACAAAATTACAGAGCCCCGTACAAAATGTCTTCATCAAAACAGTGATCAGTGATTCAGTGCCGTCCTCAGCTAAGTAGCTCTCAACTATCTTGAGGGAGGTCATAGCACCAGATGAGGCAGATTTGGCTTTTGATTTTGCAAGATTGTGCATTGCCCCCCAAAAGAGGCTTTTTTGCCCACTGGTCTCACTCTCAACTGAGGATGAACTGGCAGCTTCAGGTACCCCAGAAACATCATCCGCTTGGAGTTCTGCATCTACCTCTGCAGCCACATCTGCCTTGAGCCTGTCAAACTCTGACATGGGCAAGCTCTGAAATCGGGGATCCAGTAGGCTGGCTTTAAAGTAATGACCCGAGGAGTCATCAAAGACAGCCTGGAAGCGCTGAGCCAACTGAGACTGCAATGTGGTCACCATTTTAAGTGCCTCTGGAAGAGCCTGTATCCGCATCCATCTTTAAGTTTGTTAATGCAGTCTTGAGAGCCTGCACACAAGGAATAACAGAAGACAGAGAAGCCACATCCTCACACACAGTGCGTGTTGCCTCCTCAAATGGCTGTAGTATTTTCATAGTGGCCTGCACTAGTTCCCATTGATGGTGTGACATTACACCTCCCAGATCCATCTCTGCACTCATGGTAGTCAGTGGTCGTCTCTGCTCCAACAGCCGCTGGAGCATGTGGAAGGAGGAATTCCACCTGGTTAACACATCATGCACCCAAGTGTTCTTGGGAAGGGAAGCTCTTCCTGGATATTGTGAAGTTTGTTCACAGCTTTGTTTGACCGTCAGCCATTGCCTTAACCATGTTAGTGGCATTATCTGTGACAAAATACTCAACAGAAAATTTTGCTCCAACATCATCTTGCCATTGTTTCACAACGGCCTGGAGGTGATGTAGAATGTTGGCTGCTGTGTGATCTTCATTAAGAACCTCCATCTTAGGAAGTGCTGTCACACGTTTATGTTCATCTATTCCTTGTGGACTCTGTTTGCATTCTATCCAGTGGCCAGTGAGAGAAAAATATGTATTTGTGGAAAATTTGCTCGTCCAGATGTCAGACATGCAGTGCACATATTTCCCTTCAATTTATGTGAGAGCTTCTTTCACTTTTGTTTTCGCATTTTGGTAAAGTTGTGGTATAACCGTGCGACAGAAATGCCAACGAGATGGTAGTTGGTATCGAGGTGCAACCCCATTGAGAAGCTTGCACTACTAAGTAGGGCTTCAGGTCAAGGCAAATCATTTCTCCCACTGTTTGTTATTTGCTTTGCAGTGGGGTGGTTGGGTGGATAAGCCTGTTTTGCATTAAATGCAGCTAATATAGGTGATTGAAACTGACTTGCAGGGGCAGAACATGGCTGTGATGATGATTTGGTGCTTGTAGAGGGTTTGGCAGAACATGGCTGTGATGATGAATTGGTGCTAGTGGGGGGATTGGTGCTTGTGGGGGGGGTGGCAGACAGTAGCAGGAGAGGATGATTTAAGTGCATGTGATTATGCATAGCAGATGTTTGATATCTCTGCCTCTGCTGATTTGACTTTTGCACACATTACTTTATTACTTTTATCACTTTGGTTTTATCTGTAGCACTGACTGTAAAATGTTCCCACACAGAACTTGAGCAAGTTTTTTTTGGCTGTTTGACTGTTTTCTATTTGGTTGCCCAAATCCATGTTGGGAGTTTCAGCTAAGTTAATGAGTGACGGAAAGCTATGCTAAGGTTAACTAGCCTATAGCCTACATCTTGCTGTCTGCAAAAGACAGAGTAATTTAAACGTACCAAATAACTCCCATAAGTGCATACAATTCAACACAACTACACAAGCCTTGTTTTAACCTATTTAACCGAACGTTAATGTTACTCTGTCAACAGCCTATTGTCTAAATTACCGAGCTAACAGAGCTACGTAAACAGAGCGAACATGAGAGCACCCGACTGCAAGCGTCAATACTAATGCAGCATAATGGAATAATCTCCTGATCAAACTCCGCTTCCCGGAAGTTATAAACTGCCTCCGGAAGTCAGTTAAGGTACAAAAATCTATTCAACAAAAATAGTGATGCAGTTAAGTCTTTTTCCGCTCAGCCGAGCCTTCTCTGTTGCTGTGTGGAGCAGCCTGCGTCAGTCACCTCTTTTACTCCCCCCGACTCGTGAACGTCACTCACTCACTCATCCGGGCATGCACTGCGGTCTCATGAGGAAATGCAGCTTTTTGATATAATGTTTTTCTTGTTCCCGAATACAAATATTTAGTAGTATTTGTTTGAAACTAGTATTCATAAAAACACGTTATTTGTGCCTTTCCGAATACCGTATTCGGGTTCGGCTCCAGCCCTAGTGGGGGGCTTATAATTTGAAAGTAGTGACCGTTCATAGCTTGCCGCTACAACAACAAGCGGACAACGAAGACAGGTACCGAGACCGAGGAGACACTAACATCTCTGCAGCTGTCCAGTTGCTCATCTTGACGTCTGCGGATGAAGTGATGGACTGACTGCTGTGATCAGCTGTTCCCTGGTTTTAAAACTCCCCGACTGTGGGTCGCACAACAGTGCACGTCATTGACATCTCACGCAGTGGTCGGCACATTGACACCTGATTTCTAGATAGCAAGGGAGGCAGAAATAGGCGCACCCGCCGAGGTGGCAATTTGGCGGCCCAAAACAGACCCCCAATTTACTGGCCTCTGTTTAAACCGCGGACTGAGCTGCAAAAAGACGGCCAAATTGGCGGCTTGCTGCCCAGTATAAAAACGGCTAATGAAAGACCTCTAAATAGATTATATATGTACACCAAGAAAATCATTCCTTCTGGATAATGTTGATTATGTGCTTTTCTCACAGAAAAGACTATGGGAGATAGCTTTTTTCCACTTACCAAGAGGCTGAAAGGACAACTTCACCTTCTTGTACCATGAGAAAGACAGTCTCTTGAGTTCCTCCTGTCCATGGAGAGGAAAGATTTGGATCAGGATCCCCTTGGACTGCAGTCTGCGAACTAAGATATACAAAAGAACAGCATATCACTTCATGTGTCGTCACAACATAATATCATACAGTTCTACTCTATGTCATGGTTAAAAAAAGTCTTGTGTATACAGTGGGTAGGTTGGGTCTGATCAAAATTTGAATCATCTGAACGATATTTTATGGACTTTTGAGTAACATGAAAACATCCTTGCTGCATCTTAAAGGACAACTTCGGTCAATTTCAACATGCAGCTTTATCGCTCAAGCTACCCTTGACTTGCCAGTACTGAAGACGCAAACACTTGAGGTAGCAGTGACAGCTAACAGCATGGGGTCAGAATTTTACACTGTGTTTTAAGCATCTTAACATGCTCCAAATCTCACCCCAAAAGTCATGCAACATCAGCAGACACCTTACATTTTCTCCATGTAAGGTGTGATTTTTAGAATATACTTTTTTATCTTTCTGGGGGAAATTTGTTTAAATGTGCAGTCTGTGATTAGAAGGTCCATGTTATTGCACTTGTCCTCAGCAAGATGTCACAATATTTACCATCCCAAAAAACTTTACAATTGAAAATATATCTAATAAAAAAGAAGGGGTACAAATATAAAAACAATGCATGAAGTGAACGTCAAACAATATTTTCCATAACAATTTGCCTAACAAAGTTGTGTCCTCAGCTTCTGTCAACTCCGTCAGATTTTTTCACAAGACTCATTAAATCAGGAAATAGCACAATCAGCTATATCCCTGAGGACCCCTTTTCATCTCCCTGCCTGTGGTGAATGCAACACTACCACACATGCTCTAGTACGTTTTCCATTTTTTTGATATTTTAGACAAACAATGTCAATATTCCTATGGTCACAGCTGGACCATGTCAATACCATCTTTCTGTTAAGATACTTTTTTTTTTTTTAAACTGTAGTGTACTGAATTTAAGCATTTTCGTGAGATTATTGGGATAGTTAGCAACTGAGGAAAAAAAAACCTGTAAGCTGACAGAGTTGACAAATCCACCAATAACCTCTAAATGTGCTAATATGATATTATTTGTGAATATAGTTAAGGGTTAAAACTATATTTCAGGGTTGTATTTACACATAAATGTACATACATAGCATGCATTACATTATTTAACCATACACATCTGACTAGTAGAGAATGAGCAGGCAGTGGTCTGCTTACTACTGTGTAACGTGTAACTTTCCCAGCACTTTAATATATATATATATATATATATATATATATATATATATATATATATATATATATATATATATATATATATATATATATATATATAGACAGATATAGAGTGAGACACACCTTATCTTGACGATTTTACATCCACCCATCAATCAGTCAACCATGTCAAGTAAATAAAAATCTGATTTTGTCATCTTATTCAAGTACATTTTTCATTATTTCAATTTGTATTTGGAAAGCATGGCTAGACAGAAATTGTCATTTGAGGAGCAAAGGAGAAGAAGTAGTGAGTACCAATGAAAGAGAAAAGAAAAATTAAACAGTGGCACAGAGAGCAATCATGCTATGCAAAAGAAGGAAAGACAGGTGGAAGAAGAGAGTTAAAAACAAAAAAGTAATACAAATAAACGAGATGGGAGACAGGGCAAAGAGGAATTGCAGAAAGTGTTGGACAGAGGCACAGAAAAGGTCCAGATAGAAAAGATCTAATGAAATATGGCAAAGAAGAAAGGCTACAAATAAAACACCACTTGACTCCCCAGGCACAGAAACAAAGAAGATGCTATCAGGAGGCAAAATTAGGAATCCAAAAATTAAGGAAGCCCTTCTATTCCACAATATCCTCAGAAGAGAGCTGAAGAAAAACAAACTCCTGGGCCACGGCATCAGGACTAAGTGTGTCATCAGGCAAATTTCTCAAAAAATCGTCTCCTTCACCAAATACACCAGTTTGGGATAACTCACAAGTTTATGAGAGGAAAGAAACAGACAAAGAAAAAGCCAACATTTCTGTACTCTGAAGCCATTCTATATTACAGCACCAAAAGCATCTGATCGGAAGGCATGCTCAAGGTCCTTAGAACGTCTATTGTTGTGAAGTCAAATGAACTGGATGACAGTTTTCAATTAGTTTGCTGCTCTCCAGCAAGTGAGGCCTGCCTTCTTTGCACCTGCTTACGATGTCTAAACAGAGGTACAGTTACAACCCAAGAGCAAGACATGTTCAGTGGAAGCAGTGGGAGAGAGTTCAAGAAGACAAAGTCAGTGGAATCCACATCAACACTAAACTTCAAAGTAAGAATAGAAGTAAGGATAGTACCTCAGAGGAACAATTTCTTTCAATAATACAAAAATAAAGTGGATATTGTAAACAGTACTTCAAGTAAGAGAGGTTTTCTATAAGGCAAATGGCAAAAACTGTGAAAAGGTTCTGTGATCCAAAATAGTGCAAAAGTTACCAAACATTGAATTTTCCACATTTTAAAGAACACAAAAATAAAAAAAAGATATTCTAAAGTCTAAAGTATACAGAACAGGCTTTTGTTCTGGTGTGCAAAAGTGTCACTGAACATTGATTTTTTCAAGTTGCAGCTGCAGATATTTTTAAAGAGAAACACTTAAACTTAGCAAATCTTCTGTAAAAAACAAACAAAAAGCAGCATATATCAAATTAAAATCAAGCTGCAAACACTGAACTTTGTTTGCCAACAATAAGGGTTTTTTCTGTAATCCAAAACTGCAAAAGTTACCAAACAAATTTTCCACATCTTAAAGAACACAAAAATAAAATTCTAAATAACACTACTTCAAGTACACAGAACAGACTTTTGTTCTGTAGCGCAAGTGTCACTGAACAATACATTGTTTTGAGAGAGAAACACTTACAGTACACTTAGCATCTTTTCAGTAAAAAAAAAACAACAAAAAGCAGCATATTTCAAATTAAACTCACAAGCTGCAAACACAAACACTTAACTTCAGTGTTTACTCCAGTCTCCAGTTTACTTGCTTCCCAAGTTCACATCCTCTTATAGGTTGTTAGCCAGGAACACAAGCTTGTCCACGCTCTCTGGCTTTGATGCAGACCTATGGCATGTGACAATGTTGCCACCAGTGCTAAATGCCCTCTCTGATGGGGCACTGGTGGCAGGAATGCAAAAAGATTTCTTTGCAAGGTTTGCCAACCTTGAAAAATCTGTCTGGTGCAGCCTCCACCACTCTAATGGGTTAGCTTCTCCATCAACCTCCACTGACTGCAGGTAGCTTTTTATCTCAACTTCAATGGCATCTCTGTCGAAGAGAGCAGCCGGGCCAGCCTGAGTGGATGCTTTTTTGAAAAAACTGCCTAGACTTCGTTTCACCTTCTTAGCTTCTCTCTCCACAGCTCCACCAGCAGCTGCAGTGCTTGTTCGTGGGGGTGACTCTGTGGCAGGTACAGCTTCAGCTTGCATCACAAGCAGTGCTTGAATTTCTGCTGCTGCTCTGGTCTTGATGTAGTCCTTTCTGTCTTCAACTATGTATTAGTCTTTAAAGCATGGATCAGCAAAGGTGTTTTGTGAGGTCTGTGTCATCCTCACAATGAGCAAGAACTGTATTGTTCAGCAGATTAAGTACAGGTTTGAGGTATGACACAATGATGTACTCCTCCCCAGACAGTACATCTGTGAATTCGTGTTCACAAATTCCCAAACTTCAGTGTCCAACTGCTTGCTCCACATGAGGATCTTTCACACTTCTCTCTGTTAACAAAGATAAAACTTATTACATTAGTTTAATCCACAGAGCATCAGACATCTCTTCCAACAAAACATAAAATTAGTATACAGTTATCTGATAACAGATTAAATAAATGAATCAGAATAATTTTACACCATAGAGGTGTGAAACTTAAAATGATCTTTATCAGTGTCCATATCATCAGGGTATATGTACTGGTAATTCCATTTCTTTAAACATCACTAAAAGCAGGTACAAAGAATTGTCCTGTAATTAAGTAATGTGAATCACCCTAGGAGGCTGATAAACACAAACATTTTGGAAATGCAAATTATAGTGTATAATGTTACACTTTTAACCTACCAATGGCGAGATGCAACCTGTGCCCGAAGCACTGCAGTCTTCTCCAGTCATTCAGCGTCACTGCCTTCACCACATTTGTGCCATTGTCGGTGGTAATACACACTTGGGACACACATGACTCCAGCGCGTCCTTTAATCCTCCTGCTATTGCCTCACCCAGGGAAATACAAAGTCTGCAAGCACCTGCTGGCCAATTTCCACTCATCAGTAATGTAATGAATCGTGAGGCTGATATAAGGCTCCATGGTGCGACTCGACCACAAGTCCATAGTAGTTGCGTAGTATTTTAATTCACGGAGGTCATTCTCAACTCTCTCTCGGAGCTGGCCATACAGTTTGTGCATTTCTTTCTCTGTAAAATACTTGCGGCTTGGAGGTTCGTATCGTGGATCAAGGGTTTTAATCATGTCTTTAAACCCGCTGCGATCCACTGTTTGGAAAGGGACCATATCTTTGCACAAGTGTGTTGTGATGGCTCTTGTTATGTCATTCCATCACTTGCTCTTTCTGTCATACGGAATACTCTTGGAAAGGTTCCGCAATGGAGGGCTGCTGTTGGGTAGTGGGCGAAACGTTTTTGTTTCCCCCTGCGTTGGCAGCTGTTTGAGCCGAGTGCAGCCTCTGGCTCTCTGTATACTCAAGCACATGCTTTGACTTCAGATGGGAAAACAAATTGCTCATATTACCTTTGTTGGCGGTCACAGTTACATCCAACTTTTTAAAGCCAAACCACGTTCCAATCATTGACGTGGCACCGTTTTGTTTTGTTTTTTTACCAGCTCCTCCTTCTCCGCTGTCTCTGTGCTTGCAGCCAATTTCACTCTGAGGCAGGTGCGATGATGTTATCAACGGTAGGACGGTCCTGCACAAATCTCTACCGTGGGCCAAATTTTCTAGCATCTACTGCAAATACCGCGCAGCCCTACATACACCACAGACAACTATCCTGCTTTTGCAGCAAGATGTTGGTTTGCCAGTGCTTCTGCCCAGCTACCTTCTATTTCCATGGCTACCCACAAAAACAACAGAGTGATACAAGGAGGGCAGGGAAGAAAAGACCTTTGGTCATGTTGTGGGAGGAGATGTAAAAAGAGATGGGATGGGAGATGGAAGAGGATATGGATATGGAAGATGTGATGGAGTAGGAGTTGGATGAGGAGCCTCTGAAAGGTCCTGAGGGTACTGTGACAGTAACAATTGTTAGCAGCCTTAATAATGGAGACTGGCTATCAGTAGTATATGATGACCACTGGTGGCTAGCCAAGACCACTGCTGTGGATACTGAGCATCAAGTTGTGAAAGTGGAGTTTCTGCATCCCCATGGTCTAACAGCAAAGTATCAGCCTAAGCTTCTCACAAAGGATGTCTGTTTCTGCCCAGCTGAAGACATCATAGTGAAACTAATGGGAAATGCATCACCAGTCCAATTAAGAACACAAGAGATCTAGAGCATAGCCCCTGATGTGATGGACTTCATAGAACAGGGTTCCCCAATTAGTTCTCACAGAGGGCCAAATTGGCCCAAATTGTGCTAACCACTTCACATCGGACTGCTTCAGTAATGAGGGTCAGTACAAAGCTGGCTTTGCCTGGAAACTGACACTCGTAAAAGGATCAGTCCCACCCATACGGGACTCAGCAGCTGCAACCAAGCCACCGAAAAGGGTCGCTGCAGTTTGATGGTATTTACAGTTGCCTACGCGTATGGTGAAGTCAGCTGTAAATTGGCTAACTAGTTAGCTCCGCATCAGTCCACTATGCAATGATGTTTGAAGCGAGTTTGATGTTAATATTACGATGGAGCTTGGTTGTCACTGTAAAATGTCTGGAAAGGTAGTAATGGTAACAACACATACGAACAAAGTAACATTATTCAGACACACTAACCATTCTGAAACGTCCTGTTGCAGCCAAAGAGTCTGTACTTCTTCAGGAGCCTCTCCTTCTGGGTCCGATTCTGGGTCAAACTGGTATGGCTGAACGAAAAAATCTCTGCGAGCCATAGCCTTATATCCACCGTAAACACTAGCGCATGCTACTGCTAAAGCAAGGGGAATCCTCTCCCTGAGAGTGATGTAGCAGGAAGGGCTCTCCAAGTAGGCATCTGTCGACGCCTACTTGGAGACTACTACTAGCCCTTCCAAGGCATTTAACATTTAAAGGTGCAGGCACAGTAACAGACTGCTCTGAATAGAGCTCTGTAGCGCCACTTTCAGACAGCTGAAATTCAGGACCATGCATGGGTTTGGGGCAATGCATATCGAATACAGTGTTTTGGACCTCTGGCAGCTGTGTGAAATTGATGAAAAACAGTATAATATGGGACCTTAGAATATGAGCCCGGTCAGCCAGATGGTGGCGCTGTAATTACATTGTGGGAAGGTTCACAACAGGACTAGGCATCTGCCTACCAAAGCATGTTGAGCTCAACCTATAGGGGGCGCCATAAATGCTACACATGCGTATCTCAAAGACCACTGGACAGAATTTCACCAAATTTGGTATGCATGCTCCGGGGGCAAGATTTATCTAATATCTTGAGTGCCATGTTGACTGGTGAAAGTGTGCGTGGCCTATTCTTCATTAACCATCATTGTATTTTATTAATTTATGGTGAGCTGGAAGGACCTAGAGACACTGAACTTGGTATGTGTATAAATGACGTCCAAATGCTGCCCCAAAAATTTGATCCCAATCTGTTAGATGGGGCGCTATAACATAGAGTGTAAACTTCGAAAGGCTATCCCCGCCAAGCCATAAGGGCTATTGACGTGAAATTTTTCATACACACCCTCCTGATAGTCCTCTACAAAAAAGCCTCTGCACCATGAATACTGCTATTACAGATTTTTTGCTGATTTGCATAATTATCTCCACATTTCTCCCAAAATTATCATGATCATGGAACTGTGGTTACTCAAACATAATACTACCTATTGAAACTTTGAAAGACACATCAGTAGGTAATATCTGAATTTATGTTTTAATGTTCAAATAAGCCAGATGCTGGCGCTGTAATTAAGGCTTGAAAATGCGTTTTTGGGAAGGCCATGCCCCTCACACCGTAAGTCTGATTGACTTGAAATTTGACAAACAAGTTCAGCTCCAAGTGCTCTATAAAAAAGCCTCTTGGACCATGAAGCTCCATCTACCTAGATTTTTTGCTAATTTGCATAATGTGAAAAACACTAAAATGAATAGAACTTTTGAAAGATTGACTCTATCAACACCAAATTTGCTATACGGCTTCGGGGGATGAAAAGACAAATTTAACTATAAATGAGCCAGATTGGTCAAAAAACATGGCCGCCATGGACCAATGTATTTTCACAATGGGCGGGGCTTAGAAATGACATAACTCCCACATCCTTTGCCCCATCATCACAAAACCTAATAGGTAAGTTGTCAACGGGCCTGGGAATCTGCCTACCAAAGCACATTGAGCTCAACCTATAGGGGCTGCTATATATGCAATTAGCATGTAGCTGAAAAACCAATTAGGAAAAATCTGGGGCTCATCATGGGTATGTTTTGCACAGATCTTTAAGGAACATAGGTGAAAATTAAGTTTACTCACCAATCAGTAAGAGCAGTGAGAGCAACAGGCAATCTTTCTGATTTTGGGCTTGTATTCTGTTGTCACAATCCTGAGGCACTGTCTAAGACGTGTGTTCGATAGTCTGTTTCTGTCCTGACTCTTGATAGTGTTCATTGAAGAAAATGATGACTCACATATATATGTGGAGAGGAACATTGTGAGTAAGAGCATTGCAACAGCTCTTGTGTTTTTGAATCGAGCTTGTGGAATGTTGATGTTGATCTAAAAGTCACTCACCAAAAAGTCCTTGTGCTGTGCTTTGAGCAAATCCGATGTTACTATCTCTAAGACCTCCATCTGAAGAGCTGCCTCACCAATAGAGGGCAACAGTGTTTTGGCCTCTGCAGTCCACTAGCCATAACTAGCCACTAGCCTTCTTAGTTTCAGTCAGGGTCCATGAAACTTGCAGTGATGCAGCTGTAGCGCTCTCTTGTGCCGATGCTAACTTATTCATAGTATAAACGGACTGCTTGTATGACGTATCATGTTTGCTATTTTGCGTTTATGCTGATCTGATTTTGTTGGGTAGTTGGCATTGAAACTGACAGCATGCATAGTGTTGACGTGCCGCTTTAGATTGTCATGCTGACAGCAACAGTTTGCATGCATATTAAGCATGTTGGTTTTACATTGGCATGGTCCGGTAAAAAAAAACAAAAGTCCTCTGTCCAGTCAGATTTGCACTTACGGTTCTCCTGGTCAACCTTGTCCTTCTTAACAGAGGCCATGTTGTTCATTATTTATTGTGACTTACTGGTAATATTTCACTTTGCTAAGGCGATCAGCGAGCTGGTGACTGACAGAGTCGAGGATGAAGCGTGCGCATGTCTTCCGTGTACATGCACAAAAGGGCAATATAGGTCAAGTGTACGGTGTGGAATGAGGTCAAAATATAACCAAACACAATTCATTTCACCTTATGGCAGTTTATTACATAATGTCACTGGGTCTGCATGGGCCAGACACTTAACTCTCCCCGCTAATTGGGGATGGCTGTCATAAAGCGTGAGCACGTCTGACGCCCATAGCTGTAAGCTGATTGAACCTGATTCTAAGCTACATTGTTGTTAAGGTAGGTCAATTTAAGATCACACTCAGTATGAAATAGGCAGTGCAGGGCAATCGCACACCCACCCACACACAACTAACAACACACGCGCGCACACACGCACAGTCACGTGTTGTTTTTGTAATAAAGGATCATCTGATCTACATCCTCTTATGTCTTATCTATTTAAGGAATTTGTTTTTACAACATCGAAATTAAAAACAAAGTTTGAAAATGCAAATATTTAGAAATCTGGGTTTTCAGAATAATGTTAAATCACAACTTAAGTTTATATATTGTATTTGATTACATATCAGAGTAACTAAACACTATTACTACATACTTCAGAACTTTAGATTCTTGTTGGATTGGAAGAATTAAAATTGTATACTTTTTAGTGTCTGACGGATTTGACAAAAATCCAGTTCTGAAGGGAAACATGTTTGTTGAAAATGTGTTTTTATTTATAACCTGTTCCTTTACATGTATAAATAGCTAAGACCTTTCTCTGCAGAAACATATAACTCTAATTAATATAGTGTGCATTTTTAAAAAAAAGTTTTTTAAAATGTGTTTTGTCCCAACTCTCAAGAATCAGTCACTACCAATTTGATGGCGGTTGATGAGCATTGCAGAGACATATGAAATCCACAAACTATTTTTTTTTTTTAGTGGTTGTTTTCGGCAGTTACTGTAAAGTTTAAAGGTAACATAGTAAAACATTGTGGTCCAGCATATCTGACGTCTCTGGTGTGTTTATTTTATGTATTGTGTTGCTTTAATAGTATATAAGATATCTACCCAACAGCAACATCTTGGGTTTACTGCTAGTTTTGGATAAACCAAGCCATCACTTCAGGCTCCAAACAGGAACATTTTTTCTCCAACCTAATGTGAGTGAAAGTGTTGCTATTATCAACCAATCAACCAATCAATCAATCAGTGTAGTGACAGTTGAAAACAAAAGTGATGTTTCTTACACTTTCTGAATTGAGGTCAATACCAAGCTCCTTGATTCAATTATTTATGAAGAGAGACCCACAATTTTCCCTGTGAGCAAACACCGACAGTGGCAAGTGCCTTTTAACAGATAGACACCTCACAGCAGAACCACACTCAGTGGTGGGCAGTACTGATGTGTGGGTCAACCTGCAACCCATGCGACCTGGGATCACACCTGTGGGTCGACCGCGTTTGGGTCAACATTGAAACAGTTCACATTACAATGTGATGAATGCTTTGTTCATGTGTGAGATAAAGTTCAGGTTCAAAGTTTAAACTTGTTGAAATGTCTAGACCTCTTTCACTCCTGTATTCAATGATAAATACCAAAGTATGGAACAATAATTTTTCATTAACTTTATATAGCCCAGATCCTCTCTGCAGGTGACAAAGAGGAAAAGAGACACAGCCCTGTATTGGTCTCCTCTGTTTCCAGCAGCAGAATCAACACCATGGACAGCTGCTGCTTTCTGTCTCATTCATCAGTCTAGTGCTCATATGATACATCACGTTTTTTGCGAGTTTGGATGGGGACAGGTTGTTGTTTAATGTATATTTTAATGGGGTGAGCAGGGAGGGTTGTCTCTCATAGTAAACTGGGTGGGTGCAGGCATTAAAAAAATACATGACCATCACTAGTTGGTGGCAATCTGCCAAGAGAGGTTGGGCGTAGGACTAGACTGGTTAGGATGAGAAATGAAAACATCAAACTTATATTTTAGATGAATGATATGTATACTTAAATTTTAAAAAATAGGTAAATTGTATATAAGCAAATGCGTGATGCAGCTGTTTTCTACCTGGAAGTTATTGTAAATGAACTGTGATTGTGATTGATATATTGGCCAATATTTGAGATATATGCTATGCTATATGCTACACCGTACACATTATTTGTAATGATACTTCTAATGTAGTATCAAACACTTGTGACAAAGATACACTATGTAATGTAATGTAATGTAATATTTTTCAGTTAAACAATTAACTTGTTAAATTACACCATACTAGGGAAACGGTAAACCATAGGATTTGGTCCCAAAATCCCAAAACAAAACTTAAGACTTAACAATTATCATAAATAACAAAGAAAGCAGCAAATCTTTAAAAAGCTGGAACGATTAAATGTTTGACATTTTTGTTTGAGAGATGATTTAAATGATTCATCGATTATCAAAATCACTTTACTAATTGTTGCAGCTGTGGCAGTAAGTTAATACAGACCAGTTAAATTACAGACACATCAAAGAAATGTCACTAAACTGATCTGACTAATTGAATTTCAAAGTGACAGAGTGAGAGATGGATAGACACTTACTAATAGATTTCCCAGGGTAGAGCTTGACCTGGGTGTGTCCTGGTACATGAGTCTCATCTTTGGCCCTTAATGTGTCCAGCTCATGTTTTATGATGTACTGGCACTCAGCCATATTGAGGAAGCTGTCCCCATCCCCTAGAGACAAAGAGCAGAGCAGACACAGTGACATTCACAAGAAAGGCATGTTAACCAGCTCAGAGGCTGTGAGACAGTTGATTTAGAACCATGACCAATGCTGCACTCAATTAAATCAACAATAGTCTGTTCTGACATTACAATTCATTTTCTGCTGTCTTTTGATTTTGGAGCAAATTGAAAGACATGGAGTTGTGATAGACCCAGATACATGCTGAAACAGTCTCAGTGTTGATTTGTGTCTCTCTGTGCATGCTATTTGGTTGTCAGCCACTGTTAACTCAGTTTCATTTGACACATTTTGTTATAAAAACAACTCACAAAACAAACAGCAGCACAGTTTTCTTCTAGACCTTACCTTCAAAGTCTTTGAAGTTGTGCTTGTTGGCACAGGTGAAGCCTCTCATGGATCCATCATTGCATTCTTTGAAGAGGCCCACCTCCTCAGCACCAGAGAGCAGTCTCTGCCTAGTAGCCCCCACCAGGAACATGTTGGGGTTTTCCTTCTCCTGAGCCCCAACTCCAGGGCCCAGTTGCTCCACCAGCAGCTCAGCACCTGGGAAAAATGCCAGGATTAATAACACTGAATGGTAAAACACACAGTCGAAAGAAATCTTTGGTTTGAGTGGATCAACTCCAACATGCTCACCTCCTTTCTGCTGTTGGTCTCTTATCCTGCTCAGTAGCCATGCAATGGCTTCCTCCTTGGTATCTGAGGCCAGCTCCACCACCACCAGAGGAGTGAACCTGGGGCCACTGCTGTCTAATGAACCCTGCAGCATCTTCCCCTCTCCCAGGGCACCTGCACCACAGATGAAAGAAATGTTGATGCTTGAGTTAATTAGGGTCCGAGCAGGGAACCTGTAAGGTTCCTATTGTTTTTTGAATGATTATTAGGGCCTGAGCAGGTCTCTACCTGCGAGGTCCCTGTTGTTTTTTGAATGATTATTAGGGCCTGAGCAGCAGATTTGGACGAAACTTGGCACACAGCATCTATGGACCCTCCTGACAAAAAGTTATTAAAAGAATTCTGATAGGCAAAACAATACTGAACTTATTAAATAACAACTTCGTGCAGATTTCATTCAAAACAGAAAGAGTTGGTGTGGTCTAACGACATGTAACTCAGGTTACAACTTCCACATGAGACCCTGAGGCCCTGTGCAAAATTTTAGGCGATGACCACAAAGTGGTGCTCTTTAAATTGAAATATTTTATATCTCCACAACAGTTCATCGGACTAAGACGAAACTTTGTACATGTATTGTCAGTGCCCTCCTGAAGACATCTGACAAAGGGTTTACCAATCCGCCACTAGGTGGCACTCTGGTGGCCGTCTAATTTAATATCTGGCATTGTGCCCGCACCATAACACTTGGAAATGAAATTCATAGAGGTGCTATAGAATGGCCCCTGTGACTCACGCACCAAAAATGACCAGCAGGTGGTGCTGTTTTCAACGCAAAAGAGTTTTTCGCTTATAACTCCCACTTAATATGTTGCACATTATTAAATACCTCATACCTATGTGTTCCCTGAATTCAGCTGAATTGTTTGGTGTAGGCCTCGTGCTTACTTTCTATTTACAAAATTGTCACAAATGAAAAACTTACTTTTTCGAACTCTTCCTAGGCAATTTGAGCGATTTGCACCAAACTTTGCGTGAAGCATCTGTGAACCCTCCTGACAAAATGCTATCAAAAGAATTGTGATAGACCGAAAGACACCGAAAATATAACAACAAATTCCTGCACATTGTGTTCAAAACAGACAATCGTTTGTATTTTCACCAAGTACATTTTGACCACAGCATTTTTGCCAATTATGTTCCATGGCTTGATGAGGGTTTGTGCAAAATTTGGGGCAAATCAGCCAGTAGGTGGCGCTCTGGTGGCAGTCTGATTAGGGTCAATGGAATTAAATGGGGAAATCCTCGAACCTCAACCTCTTCTTGACCCTCATACTTTGAGCTACAGACACCATTTCAACTTTTAGAGAGTCAGAAGACTTTGAACTAATGGGCATGCATTCAGTTCTTAAAAATCTTGGGATTTTGTCCGATCTACATGAAACTTGGCACGTACATTCTTCAGCTGGACCATAGCAGTCAAAGTGTTTGTGTTTTATTGGACACGAAGCAAGTTCGGCCAAGCTAGCTAGCAGGAGCTAGGCTAGCAAGAGCTAGGCTAGCAGGAGCTGAGCTAACGACACGGTTATTGTCGAGAGGAGGCCTGCGCTGACGGGAGGAGCTTTGCTGGTTGGCCACGGAGGGTGTGAGCTGTGAGCATTGTGTTTTCACAGACTAACCTCGCCTCACAGCAACGTGACCTCCCATCAGCTCAGAGCTATGCCTGTAAGTCAAGATTTACATGATGCCGATAATGACGCCATTGTGTGTAAGTAACTGTTACTGTTTTCTCCCTCGTTTAATTTTACTCTTTACTTACGTTTCTTTATTCATTCCACTCTCTTTCAATTGTTTTCCAGTTGTCTGTAAGACATTACGAGACAGTACGCAGGACAACAAACAACCAGATTTTGCATCGCAGGCAGAAGCTGTGAAGAGTTCAGCTCGGAGTCGATCGAGAACAAAGAGGGTAAGACTTATTAGATTAGATCCATTGTTGGTCAATGTGACTATTATTCGGGGGCATTAATAGATGTGTTGTGTCCATACGCAGTGCATCAGTACTGATCGTCTTTATTGATTGTTTTTACAGCTGCTGGAAGTGAGACAGAGTGCTAGCTGAGGATGAGGTGGACCTTTGGAAGTGTGCCACCATAGACCTGATGTCTGAAGAGGAAGACGGCACAAGATGGCGGGGTGTCTGGATGGATTATGTGACCTCCGTCCTTTCGCAGCTGGGAGCTCACCGAGCTCTGCACCACGCTGCAGATGCATGAGAGGCCATTCCGAAATACAGGGCAACACACCACAGACGTCTGCAAAAACAGACACTTTGCGGTGCTGTAGGATTATGGGCTTCTCATGAGCTTCCTGTTTGTTGTGTGGGCAGATTATGCTCTGTACATGCTGTGTGTTTGTGCTAATAAAGCTCTTTCTTTGAATAAACAACACCTTACTCATTCATGTCTTTGACAGAAGTGATCATCTTTAGCCCCTCCAAAACCAAAAAACCTATCTTTACTGACCTAGGTAGTCTAACCCCATTTACAAAACTTTCTGCAAGAATTTGGGAGTCACCTTTGATTCAGAGCTATGCTTTAATAAGCAAATCTCCTCTGTAGTTAAGAACAGCTTCTACCGGCTCAGAATTACCTCTAAAATAAAACACTCCCTATCGTACCATGATCTGGAAAAAGTTATCCATGCCTTCATAACATCACGGCTGGACTACTGCAACTCCCTCTACCTTGGTCTCCCCCAGTCCCTCATAGCACACCTTCAAATGGTTCAGAATGCAGCAAGACTGTTGACTGGGGCAAAAAAGTGGGAGCACATCACACCCGTTCTTGCATCCCTTCACTGGCTCCCAGTACAACGAAGGATCCATTTCAAGACAGTTCTAATGGTGTTCAAAGCCCTCAACGATCAGGCCTGGGAGTATTTTGGTTATTATAAGAATGCTAAGGGACAACTGGCCAAGGATGGCAGCCCTGTCTGCAGGAGCTGCAAGAAGAAAGTTGTTGCGAGGGGCGGCAGCACATCCAATTTACTTACTCATTTACACGACCATCACCATCAACTGTTAAGCGACTGAGATGACTGACTTTCATCTCAGCTCACCGGAGCAGCGTCTACCTGTGGCTCAGCAGCCATCTGACCAGTCAGATTGACCGAGTCCACTGACAACAAACGAGCAGGCACACAGAGAGACAGACAGCCTATACATATAAGTAATATCAGAAATATATATTACTTATGGATTATTTGTAGAATAGACTGTGTAAAGAACAATATAAAATGGTGAATATAACAAGTGTCTAGATAGAGATAAGAACCAAAACAGAGTATTCATAGTTAACAGTAATCCTTTTTGTTTTGATCAAAAAAATGATCCAACCTGTTTCTCACAAAAGTGATATGATCTAAATTGTGAGTTTTGTGATCTGTTGGTTGCACCCTTAGTATTAAGTAACAATGACAGTAATGATTAATAATGACATTTTCTTCACAGAGAGGGTCTGCTGGCCAGTCGAGTGCTACTGCCAGTACATCTCATTCTACCTCTATGACGCAGACATTAAAGGACAAGCTGCCTCATCACAAAAAGCCAATAACCTGTTTTACACAGTTTTGATACATTCTTTTATACCTATACTTAATGTTGATTTTGCAGTGTTTGTTAAGGTTTTGGATTTGGACTATTTCAACATGTAATAAATCTATTTAAATATAAATCTTGGTGAAATTATTTCAATTTATCAGTGTATCAGTGTTTTTTCAACATTTTGAAGACATTTTAAAAATACCGCGGTATACCAATAACCATGGTAATTTTGGTCACTATTAATGCG
This sequence comes from Acanthopagrus latus, assembly GCF_904848185.1. NCBI lineage: Eukaryota > Metazoa > Chordata > Actinopteri > Spariformes > Sparidae > Acanthopagrus > Acanthopagrus latus. The sequence goes on along the minus strand of NC_051055.1, from coordinate 1,496,573 downwards.
GTGTGAAATATTCATACTGTTACATCCCTACTACTGACAGAAACACCTGACACACACAGATGGACGGACAGACAGACAGACAGACAGACAGTAAAGTAGTTGTGTGTATCAGGGCAGCCTGGTCACACAGTACTCACCCCGATCCATGTGTGTAGGAAACAGCTCTGTTCCAGTCTTGGGGTTGGAAGCCCGCCTGTCGTGCTGATCTGTGAATGGCCAGATTAAATTTGAATAGACAGATCTATGAAGGCTGACAGATGAGGCAGACAGATGGCTGTTGCACCTGTTAGACTGGAGTTATGCTCCATGTCACCAAGCAGCATAGCGAACTCCAGTTGTCACACCCACCAATCTTACAGTCCTATTCCGTCACTGCTGTGGACATGACTCACTGCTGCCTCATGACTCCTATTACTTTAGCAACGATGCCAGCTAGACTTAATGACATTTTTGTTCATATGTCGTTCCACAAATATCCCCAAATAGGGTCACTGCCTTTAAGAGACTAATGACTGTATTTTAAAAGTGCACTTTGTAGTTTTGGGGAAGAACTTTTAATCAGAAGAGGAAGGGTGTGTTACACGCTCCCCCCCTGCTGGAGGTGAGATGTAGGACCAGAGCTTCTAATGCCCTTTGTTTCGTGCTTCCTCTCAGATGGGCATAATTTGATTCAGGGGGAGGACCTATAAAGAGGGAGAAATGTCACATGGCCCGTCTCTCTGACTTCTCCTGCTGCCAGGCTCAGCTTCAACTGTTTAGTTCTCATGTCTGGTCTAAAATGTGTCAGCTTAACCCTGTTACTTTTTGGATTGTTTGGTGAGCGCGGTAACTCTCTTTTTCACGGCTTTATTTCAGAGTTTTAGCTTGGGTGGATCTAGGTTAGAGGGGTCCTATGGCCCATTGTGGGTTGGCTTAGGTGTCTCCCCTTTCTTTTGTTTCCTTTTTGGCCGGCTCACCAGCTTTCTGTTACTAAATGCTGCTTGTGGTAAATAAATGGATTGATTATTGTGATCTTGTTGACTACTTGATTATATTGGGCCTTCTGGGGACAAGATACGTTTAGAGGGTCGTAACAGGGTGTCACTAGCCCCATTCACACTGCCCTTTGACTGCAAGGATCCTGCGCCAATTCTCCCAAACCTCCTCAGTGTGACAGTGTCAGATGGTCACTGATGTCTGTCATCCTGTCTGTCCTGCCAACTTTTCTTCACATTTCTGCCCGAAAAAACAGTGTCTGTACCCGACAGGAAAATTTTAACCTATCAAGTGTCTGTCTCCTTTCACTTTTGTGTTGTTGTAGTTACTGTTGTCACAGTGATGGACAGTCCTCCTGACCAAGACTTCAGTGAACCTTCCCCAGAAAACAGCCCCCCTCCCCGCGGGAGATGGAGTCAGACAGCATTCTGTTGACTGATAGCGATTGCGTAATTATGTAATTTAAGGTAAAAAACAAAAACTGTCACCTTCCAGGATGTTTGGTGGGTCAAGATCTCAATCACAACATATTATAACAGCATCTATGAACTTTCAAACTGTCAGCAGGTTCATGTTATTTTTTATAGGAGGACACTGGGGGGAAAAAGGTGAAAAAACCCACAAATGTCATCATCATGACGTGTACAGTCACACCTCTTTTGGATTCACGGTGCCAGCTTTCTGTGTTGATTTCACGCACTAGTTTATCTTAAGGCAGGAACACACCAGCCCAACCATTTGACATCTGGAGCGTTTGGAGAGTCTCGGACGAGGTCGGAAACAAATATGTTTGCTGTGTTCAGCTGCATTGGAAGCTTTCGGAGCCGCGCGGATGTTGTCTGCTCCAACTGAACATGCGAAGTCTGAGGAGGTGGGCCATCGGACGTCTGAGCCATTGAGTTCTCTGATTGGCGGTGTGCTAGCGAATCAGCGCGATGTGTGGGAGGGTTGGAATACTGTGTGTGCATTGGTTTTCTACGCACTCCGTTCCGTCATTCCCTGTTGTCATGCTTTGCAGTACTGGCACAAGACCAGATGGTATGTCCGTTCAGGACGAATTAATTGTGTTCGCTTGGTAATGCTTCACTGCATGTTTAGTATGCAGCTGTTTTTATCTGAAATAGTTAAGTTTCGTTTTGATCGAAAGTAAAGAGTCGCGTGCAAAAATAAGCCTCGTTTACAACTCACAACACAAGCGCCACCCGCTTATTGCTTCTCGTGCAAGCGCAGAACGTACGCTAATATGCAGTAGGCAGCACATTGAAGCGATGTGTTTCAATTCAACTTTTCTGTCAAACGGGTCAGAAAAGAGGCAACAGAGTGGTTGTGAATTGATTTGCAAGAATCCACCGCTCCCAGCTCAATACATCCAATGAGAGCCAAGGGGAGTGTCTGAGGAGTGTCAATCATTCTCATGCATAAGCTGTTGGCAGCCCCCCTCATGCAGTGCGTACCTCGCAGGTGCAGTGCCTGCTCTTCCCTGGTCAGATACGTTCATGCCCAAACTGTTAACAATGGTGGATAACAGACGACAACAACAACAGAGCTGAAAAAATGCCCCACCATTGCCCATGTCAAAGAGAAGAAATAAGAAGACTGACAAAGAAAAGCAGTGTAAAAAGAAATAACTGGACCGAGCCAGAGAGAAAACAAGGATAAATAACAGAGCGTCATTTCAGAGGTGGAGGGAGCTGCAGGATTTGTAAGGACTCAAAAGCGATGCAGAGTTAGTGGCTTTTCTGCTGGACAAGTAAGGACTCCTGCTTGACATGTTTAATTCTATGTTTTAACCACAGGGCTATGGTGGCGCCGCTTACAGTAATACTCACAATAGCGCATATCACCATAGATGTTGCAGTTAAGCTTCGTAGCTTGCTGCTTAATCTAGCTTGTTAGCTTGTATGCCAACTACAGTGTTTAGCTCTGTCTTTATGGCTATTGGTTAGCTCAAATGTCTTTCAAGTGACCAGGCAGTTATAACGTTAGTTTGTGTTCAGAATACTCTGAGAAATAACATTGCTCATGCTTCAGGATGGCAGCACAATGATGATGATTAGCTGAATGATTAAATGGTAACTCCTTCTACCGCGATGTGAGGAATATTGATTGTTACTGGGATTACTACAGTGATTCACATGAGGTACTCATCATCAATATCAGAAGTAGAACAATCAGGGCTTATATTGTTGTTGTTATTTTGAATGTGGCATCTTGGTTATCTGGCGTCTTCTGTTACCATGGTTACAACCTGTTCGTGCAGGGAAGGCTCCTCCGTGGGGAGGGGCTTTGAAGGCACAGCAGAGAGGAAGAAGGAGGGAGCACTTTTTTCTCAAAACTCCAGAATGCAGCTTTAAACTCAATCATTCATTTTATAGTGTTGTGTACCACTATATTCCTTAAGGCCCTCCACATCAATAGTCTAGTCTGCATCATCAAAGACCTGAGAAAACTTCCTTTCATCATTCTCAACATAGCTTGTTCCTTGATAATGACATGAGCTCTACAGAAAACACAGAGACAATTAAACCAAGATGTCATATCTTCAAGAAGTAATATTATCACTGGCTTCATGAATTCATTAAGATGTTTTCAACTTAAATGCGAAAATTGCAATACACCAATATCGTATTTATCGCAAATAATTACCTATACATTGTATAGGTTTTAGGCTGACAGCCAGGCCTTGTAACTCTTTTACTCACACATGTTTAAACTGAAAAGTGGAGTAACGCTTTTGTTTTTCAAATGCCACAAATGATTTTATAATATTAACATTTAGCTGATTGAACGTGGTAAAGTCATTTATTAGCTAGAAGACATGCTAAGTAACTTTAGGGGTTTTAATCAAACACTTCTACAATGTAACATGTTTTAATGCCCTGCTGCTATGACTCATGGGACAGCGTTTCTGTTCTGTTCTGTTTTTAGTTTATACCTAAAGCTGTCAGCGCAAACAAAATAAGTTTGTGGAACGTCTAATATGCGCAAAATAATTGCAAAGGAGAGTTATTAGTGTCATTGAGCTACTTACCACAGCTCCCAGCTCCTCTACCAGGCAGCAGTGTTTAGATATTTGACAGAAAAGCTACTTCCGCTGTGACGCGTGGTGACGCGCTCCGTCAGCGGGCGGCACTTGTTTCGTGTCACCAAGGCTGGACGAAGCTTCACTGACGGTCTTTACACAGTGCAATGTTAACACAAATTGCGACAGACAGATGGGACGAGACTACGTTATGATCACAGACCATACTTATATTGGCGGAGTGACAGCCTTTAGCTTCATTATAGCTTCATCATGCTCCTACCGAGCGGTGTCGCACATGATTTTATTCAATGACAATAAAAATGTTTTTCATATCAAATGAACAACCTGTCATTCATTTTTGAAATGTTCTGCTGGTGCATGGATTATAAAGTAATGCAAGAGAAAAAAAAAAGCATAAATAAATAAATGAATAAAGTAATGCAACAGCATATAGTAATGACCGTTACATGATGTGCAGCTGATAGACTATAACGTACAATGTCTGTTTTGCCGTTCTGCTCTCAATAATTAGAAATATCACTGGCATATGGCATGTGGCAATGGGAAGTAGTTGCAAGAAATGACCAGCAGGTGTCGCACTATGTGATCCTTTTTTAAAAACCTTTTTAATTGTCATTGACGGTCATAAAATCACCCACTAGGTAGAAGCATAATGAAGCTATAATAAAGTTAAAGGCTGTCATAGCCGCCAATATAAGTATGGTCTGCGATCATAATAACATAGTCTCCTCGTCTGTCTGTCGCAATTTGTGTTAACATTGCACTGTCTAAAGGCCGGGACTTACCCGAGAACCTTTATTTAGAAGAGCACAGCACAAATATAACTGATAGAGCACACTAGCCAATCAGAGGCAATGGAGTGCGAAGGCCCACCAATGGATACGAAATATTGAGTGGTACATTTGTTTTATCAATACGAACAAAAAAAACAGGAAATGGAGCCGAATAGGTGATTCCTGTTTTTTACCCAAAATTAGAAAAACGAAAAAAAAAAAAACCGATTTGTTTGTGGTTTCTGAATGTGTCATTTATACCAAAAACCAAACGGTTAAAACGTACCTTGGTCCATGTGATCTAAGGTTTCTTCTGCCATATTACAAAAGGAACAAGGGTCTACTATAAATTTGAACCGTCTTTTAAGAAATTCTGCAACCGGTAATAACTTATGAATGATCTCAATATGATTGTCTTTCACCTTGAAATTGAATAAATTTCGATTGTGCCTTTTCCACAGAAGTTTTCATACAAGAACCCGTACATACAGCCCTCTATTATAATCATGAAACAATTTGGATTGAGAAGTTATGGGTAAATATCATTTTCAAAACTAATGAATGTGTCTGTAGAAATTTGACATCTTAATGGGAATATTACTTATCTAAAAATCGCATTGTAAGAGAAAATCGAGCCCTCCTACTTTTTTAAATAAGGACCTCAGTATGTGAAAACACATCGAATTTGGCGGTGACAAGTACACTTTTAACCATTTAATCTTAAAAGATACGACCACTGATTCAAAGTCTAAAGCTTTAATGCCACCCACATCATATTCTTTGACAAACTGTGATCTTTTCATATAGTGGGCTTTATTTCTCCGTAAGAATTTAAAAACTCCTGAGTTGACCTTTTTAATGGCACTGGAAGAGACACGAAGCTTCGCTGACGTGCCTGCTTAAGTCTTCTCTGATGACACCGCCCGCTGAAGCTATCCAAAACAACAAATCAAACGTCCACAGATATATTGAACATACGTCATCGTCTCCACGTGACAGTTAGCAGTCTCTGAAGGGACAGTAACGGATCCGTGGTTTAGCTGCGTTCTTTTTAAACTGTTGTCTTTTTCACGAGAAGTTAAACAGGTGTTGGACAGGGTGTCGCAGTATGGCCGAGCAGGTAATAGCGAACGAAGGGTGAGTATTCACACCAACCAGCTTCACCAGTCTGTGTGCGTATGTACACAGGGGCACACACGATATCCAATACGTTGTTTTTGTTGCATTACAACGTGACAGTGTATAATTCTGTATAATACCTGAGACTACCTGCATTATGTCGTCATTAACTGAACATACAGTGTGTTAAACATCAAAGAGTCAAACACTATCGTGAAGTTAAGTAATCACACACATCCACATGATGTGTGTACATGACAGTGAGGGGAAGCATGATGTCAGAACAGGTTTCTGTTGCACAGGTACCTGGTGTAACAAACTGTGTGCAACAGAGAACAGCAGCTCTGTTCAGTGTCCGTTGCCGTAATTTCCTCATCACCCACTTTTCTTTTTCCATTTTGTTCCTGCTTCAGGTTTGTTCAGAGGCTGCTGTCTGTTGTCGGTGTTCACAGTCTGGTCAGCAGTGTGTGGGGCTACATGGACACCACAATAAGGTGAGTGTGCTCTGACCTGCAGCAGAGACCTGTATACCTGTGGAGTGACCCACACTGTAATCAGCACTGTCCAACATGCTGGCCTGTTTCACATAGCCTTAATCTGAAATTCTCGTTGCTCACAGATGTTTGAGCTTCACTGTTCAGAATGGTTAATGTACAGAGCTTAACATTTGAAGGCTGTTTTCTCATTCAACTGCAGAGGGGGGATGTTGCTCTGTGCTAAGTTGAACTCTTGTACATATGAGTAGGATTTTGGGCGGTAAACTGTTTTAAATTTCATAATGTTTTTGATACAATATACTACATACTACATAGTATACTACATACATTATTAGTATGTGCCAATAACATAAAAACAGACGAATATGACACATGAAACAACTTTACTCAATATTGCACCTGGCAACATATTTTAGTCTGCACAAAACAATATATTGCACTGTGTAGAAGCATTGGATAGAATTATATATAACATGCAAACAAATTTGCTCTTTTATAGATGATGTGTTTATTTGTGGGAGCAAAAACAAACAGAAATTAGTATCATACGTCAAACATTTAGGCAGTAATAAGGCAGTAATAAGGGGAAAACTTATAATGTGGTCTTCAATTAAAAAGAGGGAAAAGCAGAAACGAATAAACTACTTATTAAAGGAACTAAAAGATCTAGAAATTAAACACATGGAACGTAATGACCCCAAATTATTAGATCAGATAAAACTCACTAAACAAAACTTAAACAAACTATATGACAGTTATGAGGAGATGAAGGCAAAGTACATCAAGCAAAGGTACTATGATAATGGACCAAGGGCTAAAAAATTGTTAGCTTGGAGGATAAGAAAGCAGCAAGAGGAAAGGTCCATTCATAAAATTAAGGACACACAATCTGAAAAGATGTGTCATAATCTAAAAGAAATACAAAAGTCCTTTGAAAATTACTACAAAGACCTGTACACTCAACCAAAGGGAGCTGATTCTTTGAGTATTACACATTTCCTTAACTCGCTGGATCTTCCATCCATTGGACTAGAACAGAATAAAATAATGACGAATGAAATAACACAAAAAGAGCTGGATAACGCGATCTCCAGACTCAAAACAAATAAAATGCCAGGTGAGGATGGATATTCCGCCGAATGGTATAAAACATTTAGAGAGTTACTATCTCCATCACTATTGAAATGTTTTAATTTTACACTTAATGGGGGAGAAATTCCAGTCTCTTGGAGACGTGCTATCATTTCTGTAATTCCTAAGGTGGGTAAAGATAAATCTGAGTGTGGTTCTTACAGACCGATATCGATTTTAAACCTAGATTATAAATTATATGCCTCAATAATTGCAAAAAGATTAGAAAATATTATTCCGGACATAATAGATGAAGACCAGACAGGTTTTCTTAAGAATAGACAGACACAAGATAATGTAAGACGGGTATTACATTTGATGGAGCACATGAGTAAAAATGAAGATGAGTTTGTTGTTCTTAGCCTTGATGCTGAAAAAGCATTCGATTCAGTTAGTTGGGAATACCTACATTTGACATTGCAAAGATTTGGTTTCGATATTAAAGTTATCTTATATTTAAAAAACCTATATCATTCGCCTTCTGCCAGAATCAAAGTAAACGGTAGTCTGACTGACCCAGTGCCACTTGAAAGAGGCTGTCGGCAGGGATGTCCCTTAAGTCCGACTCTGTTTGCTCTATTTATTGAGCCTTTGGCCCAGGCTATTAGAGAAGATGAAAACATTAGGGGAATCTGGTCTAAAGGCACTGAGTATAAGACCTGTCTTTATGCAGATGATGTATTAATCACTCTTTCCCAACCAGATTTGAGTTTACCAGCATTAATGTCTTCCCTGAAAACATTTGGTCATTACTCGGGTTATAAGTTAAACATACATAAAACACAAGTTGTCTCATTTAACTATATTCCCCCACCTCAAATAAATAACTTGTGCAATTTTAGATGGGAAAATAGTATCATTAAATACTTAGGAATAAAAATCCCAAAGGATTTATCTACCATCTATACAACAAATTATCCTTCAATTACAACAGAGATAAAGGCAGATTTAAACAGATGGAGTTTATTACCACTGGACTTGCATAACAGAATAGATATAGTTAAAATGAATGTCTTGCCACGATTGCTTTTCCTTTTTTTATCAATACCAATAGAAATACCGCAAAAACAATTAATAGAATGGAAGAGAATGATATCTGGGTTCATCTGGAGAGGCCTCAAACCAAGGATTAGGTACAAAACATTGCAACTGTCTAAAGAAAAAGGTGGTTTGGCCTTGCCGAACATAGAGAACTACTACAAATCTGCACAGCTCAGATATTTGATCTATTTATGCGACCCAATCTACAACGCCAAGTGGAAAAATCTGGAATTAAGCCAACTGGACATTCCCCTCCAGAGCTTGCTTGGTGACAGAAATCTATACCTACAGTACAAACAAAACTTAAGCGGTTGGACAAGAACCCCCCTAAATATCTGGTTTGGTGAATGCCGAAAAAACAAACTGGAAAACCACATGAAAATATTACGATGGGTAACACATGATAAGGATTTTAAACCTGCCCAGATGGATGGACGTTTCAAACAGTGGCTCTCCAAGGGCATCACAACATACTGTCTCATTTCTGACAAAGGGACACTACACTGTTTTCAAAAACTTAAGGATAAACACGACCTAGAAAACCAAGATTTTTTTAGATACCTTCAAGTTAGAGCGCACTTTAACTGTGATCTGAGCACAACAGAGGAAGGTAGTTCTGAATTAATAAATATTTTGATCGAGGCATATAAATCTAAATTAAACCGAAAATTGATTTCTAAAATCTATACCTGCTTGCAGTCACTTAGTGGTACCTCTACTCTTTATGTTAAATCCAAATGGGAAAAAGAAGCCAAAATAACCATTTCAGAAAATGACTGGTGGAACATCTGTAAAACTCAAATGAGCACTTCTAGCTCTGGGTATTGGAGAGAATTTTCGTGGAAGAATATAACTCGATTTTTTATCACCCCCAAAATCAAACAGCTTCAGAAAGGTCAGACAAGTTATGGAAAGTGTTGGAGAGAGTGTGGAAACACACAGGCGGATCATTTCCATGTCTTCTGGGACTGTCCAATTATATACTCTTTCTGGCAAGATATAGTGGTGAAAATTAATTTAATATTGGGTTTTGAGATTAAATTTGATTTTTGTACAATTTATCTTGGTGATATTTCCCCCACAATCAACGTTACTGACAATTATTTGATAAAAATAATGTTGGTTGCAAGTAAAAAAGCTATTACGAGAAGATGGCTGTCGAAAGAGTCTCCATCTAAAGAGGAGTGGATTGCAATTGTGAAACAAATATATGATATGGAAAAACTGACTTTTTCCTTGAACTTGAACATGGACAAATTCACCGCACTATGGAGGAAATGGACAGCTCATTTTGAATAAGTGACAGTATCCAAATTGTGTTCTGTTTTATCTTTTTATTTTTCTATTTATTTATTTATTTTTTGCTGGGGTTCGGTGCCCCCTACTGTCCTATTTGATGCACTCTCTCCGTCTTGCTGTACTCTGGCGTGTGAATGGTTTAGTCCTGTTCTGATAAGAAGAGTAGACTGGATAAATAGAACAAATCTAATCGAAGTAACTTTAACCCCTGGTCCAACAAAATATACTTATTGTTATATCTTTCCCAGTGTAACAAGGTATCTGTGTAAATTTTCCGTCTGTGCACTCTGTTCCTTTTTTTTTCTTTTCTCCATTATACTGTAAATTGAAAAACTTAATAAAAATAAAAATTTAAAAAAAAAGAAAGAAAAAAAAAACAAACATTTATTTTTATAATTCTTGTATATCTATAGTGGAACTTTTAATAAAAAATATATACAATATTAACCTACAGTTTTAAAGTTATAAACTATGTTCAGTTTTTATTGAAACTATGGTTAATTTGGAGGAGGTGGTGCTGTCAGATTCTACTGTGTCATGCTAAAAGGTGAATCTGATATTTCGTTCCTCATTATTATGAAGGAGGGTAATAAGTGTAACTAGAAAAATTGCACTCACTGCGAAAATACAGTGTGAATGCTGACGGCTGAAGTGAGTTCGGAAATCTGCTGAATGTACTGCTGAAAATGCATAAAACTATTAAGAATGTATGGTCAATAATTTGCGGAAAATGACAGAACATTTTGATAGCGAGCTCTCTAGCTTAACATAAAGCTGAATGTATGAAAAGTTGAATATTTGAAAAAGCAGAAAGCTGAATGTTTGAAAAAGCTGAAAACAGTTTCTCTAGCTGCACATATGCTGGAGCAGGAGCAGAACCAAGGATGAAAATGACCCCTCAAGAATGAATGGGAAAACTCCTCCCAAACTCATGCGAGTTTTGAAAAAAGTGTAATGGTTATCGCCAAAATTATTGAGTAACAAGACACATTGCTGAACTGTGTGATGTCTTTTTATTTCTTTAGAGTGAAAAATGAGGGCACCAGAGCTATAAAAAAAAAAAAAAAACAGGTACCGTCTGCTTTCCTCCAGAAATTTAGGCTCAAAATTAACATTGCGGCTCATGGGGAAGCTGCTGGAGTGCTTGTAGCTCTTGGGCTCCTGCAGCTGGAAGTGTCTACATCTGAAATAAGACCATCAGCTGAAAGCCAATAGGATTTCCTACATTTTCATGTATATATTGTCTATGTGAAGTAAAAGATGTCAAATCTAAATCAAGCTGAGTAATAATTTTTTCTCCACTTTTGCCAGCTGATCTCCACTCTAGTAATGATGTCACGCACTCAAGCTCATGCGATACACACCCGTTCTAAAATCAGAAGACGAGCTAAAAATCCTTAAAACTAAAACTTTGATGATGATTTGATGATTTGTTGGTAAATCTAAAACACAGACACAATTCCATACAAAAAACAATTATCTTGTAGGTGTCAAGTAATGATTACAACAGTCATCCAACTAACAATAAAGGATCATTTGGCTAAACTTTTCTCTCTTTTTTTCTTCTTTTTTTTATTCAAGCATCTGTTCAAAGGTTTTCTATTGCTTTCTCAGTAATGGTACATGTGGGTTAGGTGATGTAGTTGAAACTAACCTGTCATCAGTAATGCAGATCCACCAATCATCTTGGAGAACTGATATAATGATTAGGAGGATATGGGTGTGTATCAGTCCCATTGTTTGAGACTTGCTATCTTTCTTTGTTTTGGGTTGATTTTCCAAAATCCCTCAAGATTATTTGCAGGGGATTCAGATCCCTGTGCAGGATGGGGAGACTGACTCCTGATTGTGGAGCGAAAGCATCTTGGGGCATTTCCATTCCAGTCGATCATGGTGTGACAACGCTCTTTTTGTGAAGGCTTAAAAGAGGCGGGGAATGGCACCAAGGTTGCTCTCATCCTGACACCTATTCTGAATCTGTACCTGAATCACTGAGAACCTCATTTCTCCCTTAGATTGCCAGCCAGAAAGTCTGTTTAGGCCCTTAGTGTTTCTTGGATGCCCACATCATTCTGCGTTTATGCAGGAACCCCTTGAAACCCAAGCCCCGTTACACTTTCCCTTTGCCAATTCATTTCACTGGGGCTTGTAGGTGTACATTTGTTTATTATAATTGGAAGAGGCATTTGTTTATTGTTTATTGTTTTTACATTGGGCATTCCCCCTAGATTTACATATTTTTGTTTATATTTTTATGTAGGTTGGGCTGGCCTGTAAGCATTTTACTGCCAGGACCGCCCACATGTGTCTGAAAGTTGCAATAAGAATTTATAAAGCTTGGACTGAATAAGGAATACCACGTACCACTTTTGCTATTTATTCATTTGTTTCCTCTGTAAAGACTTTATGTTGACATCTCTACACATCGTCAGCCAGGAGTTTCATAATTCTGCAGCCTGATGATCTTAAGAAGCACACTCTCAAGCACACTCAAGTATTTTAATTTAATTACTTCCTCAAATAGAGATTACACAAACTAACCAAGTGTGATCATCAGCGTTTTTGTTATAGTTTTTAATGTTGTTGTTTAATGTTTCATAGGGGTTGCAAATTAGTCTGGACTAGAAACCTGCATGTATTTTTATATATATATATATATATATATATATATATATATATATATATATATATATATATATATATATATATATATATATATAGATATATATATATACACTATATTACCAAAAGTATTCGCTCACCTGCCTTTACTCATTCTATGAACTGAAGTGCCATCCCATTCCTAACTCATAGAATTCAATATGATGTCGGTCCACCTTTTGCAGCTATTACAGCTTCAACTCTTCTGGGAAGACTGTCCACAAGGTTGAGGAGAGTGTTTATAGGAATTTTTGACCATTCTTCCAAAAGCGCATTGGTGAGGTCACACACTGATGTTGGTCGAGAAGGCCTGGCTCTCAGTCTCCGCTCTAATTCATCCCAAAGGTGTTCTATCGGGTTCAGGTCAGGACTCTGTGCAGGCCAGTCAAGTTCATCCACACCAGACTCTGTCATCCACGTCTTTATGGACCTTGCTTTGTGCACTGGTGCACAGTCATGTTGGAAGAGGAAGGGGCCCGCTCCAAACTGTTCCCACAAGGTTGGGAGCATGGAATTGTCCAAAATGTTTTGGTATCCTGAAGCATTCAATGTTCCTTTCACTGGAACTAAGGGGCCAAGCCCAGCTCCTGAAAAACAACCCCATACCATAATTCCTCCTCCACCAAATTTCACAGTTGGCACAATGCAATCTGAAATGTACCGTTCTCCTGGCAACCTCCAAACCCAGACTCGTCCATCAGATTGCCAGATGGAAAAGCGTGATTCATCACTCCAGAGAACGCGTCTCCACTGCTCTAGAGGCCAGTGACGGCGTGCCTTACACCATTGCATCCGACGCCTTGCATTGCACTTGGTGATGTGTGGCTTGGCTGCAGCTGCTCGGCCATGGAAACCCATTCCATGAAGCTCTCTGCGTACTGTACTTGGGCTAATCTGAAGGTCACATGAAGTTTGTAGCTCTCTAGCAATTGACTGTGCAGAAAGTCGGCGACCTCTTTGCACTATGCGCTTCAGCATCCGCTGACCCCTCTCCGTCACTTTACGTGGCCTACCACTTCGTGGCTGAGTTGCTGTTGTTCCCAAATGCTTCCATTTTGTTATAATAGAGCTGACAGTTGACTGTGGAATATTTAGGAGCGAGGAAATTTCACGACTGGATTTGTTGCACAAGTGGCATCCTATGACAGTTCCACGCTGGAATTCACTGAGCTCCTGAGAGCGGCCCATTCTTTCACAAATGTCTTGTTTCACAGTCTGCATGCCTGAGTGCTTGAATTTATACACCTGGGGCCAGGCCAAGTGATTAGAACACCTGATTCTGATCATTTGAATGGGTGAGCGAATACTTTTGGTAATATAGTGTATATATATATATATATATATATATATATATATATATATATATATATATATATCTATATATATATATATATATATATATATATATATATATATATATATATATATATATATATATATATATATATATATATATATATATTTTCCACATGAAAAACTTTTTCAACTTTTTCAAACTCTTCCTAGGCAGTTTGAGCGAGAAACATCTTTGGACCCTGCTGACAAAAATTATCAAAAGAATTTTGGACTCAAAATTTTAATTTTGAGTCCATAAAACGCCTGAAATATAAAACAACAGATTCCTGCATATTGTGTTGAAAGCAGACAATCTTGCACATCTTTACAAAATACTGTCTGATTATCACGTAAATGTTCGTAATTGTGTTCCATGGACTGTTGAGGTTTTGTGTAAAATTTGGTGCAAATCAGCCAATAGGTGGCGATCTGGTAGCAGTCCAATTCCATTAGTCTACTGGAAAGTCAATGGGAAAATCTTAAAATCCTCATCAAAACTCATCCACTTTCAACCTCTTCTTGTGCTTCATGCATGAGCTACAGATACCATTCCACCTTTTAAAGATGGAAGGCCCTGAAGACAGCATGCCCCAAAGTGCGTGGACTGCGAGGGCCCGTTCAACGCTGCTTGCAGCTTTAATTTTATTATACTCAAACTAAAAAACAAAAAACAAACACAGTGCGTTAACAGAGCCTGCCTTTGTATTGTACTGTATTTATACACAGTGAACCACACTAAGCAGTTGATGCAGAGTTAACGAGACATGCTGCTGTGAGACAAAATGCTAACATCCAGTCCTGATGCTGCCATAGGCTAACATACTTTTTAACTTGTGCAGTTTTATTTATCTGACTCTCAATCTATAAGCAGCCTACAGCCTACATTACAGTGACACCATGTCCCCTCTGCAGTTCAAGCTTAAGCCAGAACTCATAAACATGGTAAATGCAGAGCTCTTTTGTTGGTGTAGGTGGGCCTGGATCCCCAGCTGGCTGCCATCATGGTGTCCCACCTCTCAGATCCTGCTGCAGACTGCAGAAGACAACATGCTGCGATGTAAGGAACACCCCTGCTACTTTTCGTTTCCACATACTGTGTGGCTGATCACAGATAGTTCATTTCTGCTGTATACTATTTTTTTGTCACAGTCCAGTCAGTGTGATTCTACAGAGGGCACCCTGCCACATAATTTGGCCTGCTGCCCCTAAGCTCAGTATCCTTGGCTGGCCCAAAAAGACACTAAACATACAGTATCTGACAGAAATGAGTACAACCCTCGCATTTCTAGAAATATTTCATTATATTTTTTCATGGGACAACACTGAAGATATTGCACTTTGATACAATGTAAAGTAATGAGTGTACAGCTTGTTTAACAGTGTACATTTGCTTTCCCCTCAAAATAACTCAACACACGGCCATTAATGTCTAAACCGCTGGCAACAAAAGTAAGTACACCCCTAAGTGAAAATGTCCAAATTGAGCCGAAAGTATCAATATTTTGTGTGGCCACCATTATTTTCCAGCACTGCCTTAACCCTCTTGGTCATGGAGTTCACCAGAGTTTCACAGGTTGCCACTGGAATCATCTTCCAGTCCTCCATCACGACATCACAGAGCTGGTGGATGTTGGAGACCTTGTGCTCCTCTACCTTCCATTTGAAGATGAGCCACAGATGCTCAGTATGGTTTAGGTCTGGAGACATGCTTGGCCAGTCCATCACCTTTACCCTCAGCTTCTTTAGCAAGGCAGTGGTCATCTTGGAAGTGTGTTTGGGGTCATTCTCATGTTGGAATACTTCCCTGTGGCCCACTTTCCAGAGGGGGGTGATCCTGTTAAACCGCTGTATGGCCACCATACTGCAGCTCAGTTTCAGGGTGTTGGCAATCTTCTTACAGCCTAGGCCATCTTTATGTTGAGAAACAATTCTTTTTTTCGTATCCTTAGAGAGTTCCATGAGGTGCCATGTTAAACTTCCAGTGACAAGTATGAGAGAGTGTGAGAGCGATAATACCAAATTTAACACACCTGATCCCTGTTCACACCTGAGACCTTGTAAGACTGATGAGTCACATGACCCCTGGGAGGGAAAATGGCTAATTTGGCCCAGTTTGGACATTTTCACTTAGGGGTGTGCTCACTTTTGTTGCCAGCAGTTTAGACATTAATGGCTGTGGGTTGAGTTATTTTCAGAGGACAGTAAATTTACACTGTTGGACAAGCTGTACACTGACAACTTTACATTGTAGCAAAGTGTCATTTCTTAAGTGTTGTCCCATGAAAAGATATAATAAAGTATTTACAAAAATGTGAGGGGTGTACTCACTTTTGTGAGATACTGTATTAAGAACTGCCTTGAGATAATCCACTCCCTATGGCAGTGGTTTCCAATCATTTTCTGTAAGGCCTCCCTTTTGTAGATCACAACATTTTCAAGCCCTCCACATACGCATGTTTTACTGGCAAAATCATATACAAATGTTTTTTAAATATTTTCTGTAATTGTAATAGTTTTAGTAGTTGTGACATGTTGGGTAGATACATCATCTCTGTTATATTTAGTGAGGATTCCTGTCACAAAGTTGTCCATACATGTCCTAGCAGTGTCGAACTGTTCCTTCCTTATTACAGAGGCATCACTATTAAATTGAGACTGTTTCTTAACCAGTTGTAGCTCATTTACAAGAAATAATCACAACATTCTTCCTTTGATTCTCTACATTTATGTGTTTCTTTGCACTTCCATTTTATTTCAGGTGTAAACAGCACTTTCCTCAAACAGTATGTCCCCATTTCCAATGGCAACCAGTTGTGGACCCTGACCTTCTGCAGGGAACATGTCAAAGCCAAAACCCCCTTGGTTCTGCTCCATGGGTTTGGAGGCGGTGTGGGCCTTTGGGCCCAGAACCTAGATGCTCTCTCCCAGCATCGGCCCGTTTTTGCCAAAGACCTTCTAGGCTTCGGACAGAGCAGCAGGCCTCAATTTTACACAGATGCTCAGAAGGCAGAGAACCAGTTTGTGGAGTCTATAGAGCAGTGGAGGGCTAAAATGGGTTTGGAGTCCATGATACTGCTGGGACACAACCTGGGGGGATACCTGGCTGTGTCATACTCTCTTAAATACCCAGGCAGGTGAGTGCAGATTATGGCGTTTCTCTCATCTTACTGTGGGGTTGTGTTGTTTTAATTTCAAAGGGTTCTTTTATCCTTTGGTGCTGATCTTGATGATATGAGCTTTATTTAGCATGATATACCAAGGGCACAGAAACAGTCATGAAATGCAGATTTTGTTCTGTATGAAATATTCAGCAATTAAGACCTTTTACTGACCCTGAGAGATTGAAGATGATGGATGTGCAGTCATGGTTAAAAGTGTACATCCACTTGTAAAGAACATACCATGGCAGTCTTCAGTTCCAGTGATTTCTACAGCTCTCATGTTTCTGTGAAGAATGAGTGAAAAACAAACTACTTTGTCATGAAAAACATTCATAAAGTTTGGTTTGACCATTAATTTATTATGGGTATTCTGAAAATGTGAACAAATCTGCTAGGTCAAAATATGTATACGGCAGCTTGAACAATCAATTTTGGTGATTACGGAATGTTGTTTCAATCAAATGTTCTTTGTAGCATGGCCTCTTAACTTCTGAGTGATTCTGAATGACAACGGCTGATGACTTTTCTGGGTCCATTTTAATATGACTTGTTTGATAAGCAATTAGACTCCCCCACAAACACTACAATAGAAAAGTCTAAGTAGTTCAGAATTGATCTGAAAGAGCAGTCACTTGGAGCCATTTAATTTTTTTGGCATTAAAGTATTTATTTATTTATTTTTCATCAAATAATACAGATAACTTACAAAACACAACAACAAAAAAAACACAAAAAGGCAGTTGAAACTAAACTTAAGGGTCAACACCCCTCTACAAACCTCTATACCACTGTATTCTTTGTGATTACATCAACTGTGATGTGTTTCAACATACGCTTAACGTAGCAAGCCCTAATATATAAAAACTAATAGTCCCATACTAAATGGAACTTCCCTTTAACCCTCTGGGGCTGACTGACGTGCAGGTGCATCAAAATCATGTGTCAAATTTAAGATTTAAGATGACATTGCAGCAAGATGCAGCCTCACTGAGTCTCGGTTACAATGTGTTTGTGTTAGTGCAGCCTTCAAACTATATACCAGTTTTTAAATTGTGTTGATAGGCCAAGTAAAACCGGACTTATGATGAATAATGTCAGCGAAGCTTTTTCACGAATATTGCCATCACGTTTGGAGTGCGTTTGGTGCAGGAAGGGACGATAAAAAATGGGCGATTCTCAGGGAAAGTGCTCGCAAGCAGGAAGTGCTTGCAACCAAAAAAAACCACACAAGCTCGTGACACCCCATTGCCTACTGGTGGAAAAATACACTACCTAAACCAATCGAAACACATGGCAACACATGGCATTTTGTTGCTGAGGAAGTGAGGAAAGTTGAGTGACAGTGATAGTGCACATGATAGTGATATTTGTGATATTTAGCGTGTTTGAAGTGTATAATTAGTGAGTAGTGTAAATGTGTAGGGTAGTGTGTTGAGTGTGTTGAGTGTGTAGTGTAGTCATCTTTTAGTTTTATGTCCCAAAACAATGAGGTGACTCCTGAATGTGGAGCGGGCAGTGCAGCTCTTCTTTGAGCTGGATGGAGCTGAGGGAGATGCTGAGCCAGAGTCTGTTCAACGTATGTTTTGGATGAGGAGAGAGAGGAAGAGGAGCCTCCAATGTCCACACAGGGTGTTCCTCGCAGGTCTGCACAGAGGATGGGACGAGGCCCAGATCTCCGCTAGCTCGGGCAGCAGAGACATGCTCTAGCTCTGAGCCCTGGAATAGAGCAGAGGATGATGACACTGCCCCAGCAGTAAGCAGGTTCCAGCCGCGAAGAACACCAGGAGTCCAATTAGAGACACTTTCCCCCTACAGTCCAAAAGACCTGTTCCTGTTGTTTTTTGTCACTGACACAGTCAGGACAATCTGCAGCAACACAAACAAAAAGGCTGCAGAAAAAAAATCAATTAGGCAATAAATATAAAGATGGAAGATTTGTACAAGTTTTTTGGTCTTCTGATCTACATGTCGTTGGTGTCTCTGCTAAGTCTCCAAGACTACTGGAGACAAAATCACATTTTTTCTGTGCCCCTGCCAGCCAAAGTTATGACCATAGACAGGTTCCGATCTATATTATGGAACATCCACCTCAGTGAACCTGAGGAAGATGCTCAGAGTGAGAGTAAGAAGGGGACACTAGGCCATGACAGACAGGCCTCTTTATGACAACATCCTCAGCGCCTGCCAGGCTTATTACCACCCGAGGAGAGAGCTTGCAGTGGATTAAAGGATGGTGGTGACTAAGGCAAAAACAGGCATGACACAATATATGAAAGACAAGCTGACTAAATAGGGAATGAAGCTTTTTGTGTTGACTCAGATTCCAGATATACACTTGAAAAACAAATACAGCAAGTGAGCATGGGCTGTCTTATGATGTGGTCATGAACCTTGTTCAGCCATCCTGTCTTGGTACTGGGTACCATATTTACATGGACAATTTTTACAGCAGTCCCAAACTGTTCATGGACCTGGCCGGGATGAAGTTTGGAGCATGCGGCACCTACAGGGAGAGCCGAAAGGGATGCCCAAGAGGGAGGGCAAATGCTCTCACCAAGAAATGTGAATGAGAATCTGTGAGATGGATCAGAGAGGGCTGACTTGTTTTTGTGAAGTGGATGGACACACAAGCGGTGTCTGTGTGCTCCACCATCTATCCTACGTTTTCAGGTGACGGCATAGAGCTGGACACTGGGTTGTTAGAGACATTCCCTGTCCGACACCAATCATAGCCTATAACAAGAACATGGGTGGGGTTGACCTGTTGGACCAGCTCTTCCAATACTACTCCACCTGCAGAAAAACTGTGTGCTTGCACAAGACAGTGATGCTGCATTTCCTGGACATTTGCCAGGAAGAACAATCAAGTATTAGTAAGATGCAATCTCCGTCATCAGTTGAGTCCAATCTGCGAGCCCCGGCGTACATGTGCTCTTCCAGTTCCTCAGTATCAGCCCTGCTGCAGTGATGAGGCCTGCAGTTATTAGCACATGCTGTCCTTGTGTTGACTCCTTGTGTTGTGTTGACTCCTTGTTGTAGCCCCCAGGGACCACATGAGTAGCCCTCAAGCCTGTTCTAAAAATGAAAATTGTATATTAATATTATCTGTTTCCCACCTTGTTACGTCATTGTTGATAATTATTATGAGAAATCATTAATGTGATCTGTGTCTTCACATAGATGAGTATCATTAATCATTAATAATCATATGTAACTAAAGGCAAACTCAGCAAATTTGTTATTTCAGAAGAGTGTATCAAACTGGTAGCCCTTCGTATGACTCAGTACCCATAAAGTAGATCTCAGTTTCAAAAAGGTTGGTGACCCCTGGTCTAGATTATGAAAGTTATAAAAACATTGCATAAATAGCATTTGTTGTTGAGGGATCTGATATTTAAAAGACTAACATTTATACTGTTACAGCTAAGAGCAGTAGGGGACAGAGTTTGGAGGGTGTCTTGAATTAGGTTATTATGATTGGCAGCAGATGGGTGTGGTCTTGAATGTGCTGCAGACGGTCTATGATAAGGAATGATGGTGGTTATGAAGCAAGGTGTATCAGTCCTGTTAGGGAGTGCAGAGTGGGCTACAGGTGATGATGCAGTATGCTGAGGTAGTCAGGGTAAGGGAGTGTTCAAGGCTGAGTAAAACAAGTTGTCAGTTAAAGTGTGTGAGCCCAGGTCATTGGGGGGAATGCCATCACCCTGGAAGAAAGCTGGGCGTTTCCAGAAGAGATTAAAATTGTCAACAAAAGCTACATTGCGGGCAGCACAGGTTACCTGCAGCCAGGGATGGAAACTGAGGGCGTGGCTGTAGTGACCTATGCTGCAGCTGAGGTGGGGGGAGGGGGCCGGAGATGAAGAACTATTTGCTGTGGACAGGGAAGGCGTGAATGAGCTTGATGAAGTCCTGTTTTGGTATTTCAGTGGACTGTTTGAAGATGTTGTTGCAACCAACATGGAGAACAACGTTTTTAATGAGTGGGTGGTCAGCCAGGATCATCTGATTGCTTGTGTTGCTAGCTCTAATGGATACTGTTGGAAAGTTTGGTTAAACAAAGACTTCCCAGATTTTATCACTGACATTGTTGTGTGAAATGTAATCATAACTTAATGAGTCATCACCTAAAATATGCAAACAAGACCCAAGTTGCAAAACACACACACACACACAAAACATAAACAACTTTAAGGGACAGTTGTGATGTAAGATATATTTTCAGGTAAGCATTAAGTAGCAAATAAAAAAATCTGAATTAAACTAATCCAGTATTTGAAGGAGTAGGTAATTGCTTTGGGAAATGCATTTTTGCTTTCCTGCTGACAGTTAGTTGAAAAGATTGATACCACACTCATGTCTGATAATAATGAAGCTGGAGCCAGGACACTATTATTGTAACTGTTTTTAATTTACTGTGTGTTCCATCTACCTGGCCAAGGACTACGGATGGAAAGTAGCAACTTGTTAAAACCTGGTGCAATGCATCTCTCCTTGTTATACAGGGTTAATGTTTTATTGTGCACTGTCTCTGTTCAAATAAAAGAAATACTACTACTACTACTACTACTACTACTACTACTACTACTACGAAGGAGAAGCAGAAGCAGAAGAAGAAGAAGAGTGATGATAATAAGCCACCAATAAGTCACTGGACCTAGTACAGAAGTCCATCCCCATAACCCTGTGGAAAAACCACAAATTGTCATTGTACACTTTAATGTTTGTATCAATTAAACAAAACAGATATGATGTTGTCATTTTTCAACCTTTGGAGGTATTGGTAGGGAGATTGTGTTATCTTTGGACAGAGCCAAGTTAGCTGAATCTCCCTTACCTGCATACTTCATGGAAGTAGAATTGACATTAGAGGGGTATCCATGGTCTGAGCTAACTCTCAGCATGAAAAAAACTAAACACATTTTCCAAATTGTTAAATATTCCTTTATATCACGTTCAGACATAATTGTCAGTCTGTATAATCCTTATGACTAAACAAAACCATGAATAACCCACATTGCATCTGAATGTGTATTTAATTTCTTGGTCTCTGACCTGCAGAGTAAAGCACATAGTGCTGGTGGAGCCCTGGGGTTTCCCTGAGCGTCCAGACACCGTAGAGGCAGACCGCCCCATTCCGGTATGGATCAAAGCCCTCGGTGCCATGTTCAGTCCCTTCAATCCCCTGGCTGGCCTGAGACTGGTCGGACCTCTGGGTAAGTCTTGGGTAAGAAGTTGGTAAAACATGGCACATTTTCACCCATTTTCTTTCCACTGAATCCCGTTGTACTGCAGCAACCACCCAAGTTTCATCTAATGTAACTGATGACAACAAAATCGGAGGCTTTTCTGCCACCACACTTTGGCCTTGATGCCCCGTGAAGAAAAAATAATCATACAGACACAGTGGCCTTTGTGGCCCTGTCCAGGTTCCATGTAAAAAGCGCCAGTGCAGTGTAGTGAGCTTGCCTTGAATTATAGCCACTTGAGTGCACAGTAGTCACCCACAGTAACTTCAGTGAGTTCGCGGTTCGTGCAAGTGATGTGTCATCATCATAGCGATGATCTCACGTGAAAGCCTGAGCCTCTCAAAACGGAAGAATGACACTTACAGCACAGGTAAACAAGCGAGCCAGTGCCCCCGTAACTCTGAGTCCGGACCCCCCTGTGGCCCCCCGGCAGGAAGTCTGCATCAATAATACAATGATTGATTTCCTGCTTTCCTTGATTTTGTACTGAAGGGAAAGGCGGAAATAAAATGTCTGAGAAGTTCACTACCCAATCAAAATTGTTGAAATTGTAAGTACTCTTTTAAGTCCAATTTATCCCGTGTCTGAATGAGGGATTTGGGTTTTTTTTCCCAGGTTATGTTTGCCCCCCCCCCCCCCCAAAAAAAAAAAAAACTGGCCCCAACCTGGCCCATTTATTATAACGGGTCTAGAACCGCCACTAGTGTCACCAAAATCACCTAACCCTACTTTTTAAAAAAAAAAGTTTTCTAATGTAACATTAACTTGATATTGGTATTAAAATATTTTTTAATACATAATCCTTGTCTTATTGAATTTAGGATGTTATGGTATCAATCTGAAAGGTAAATCATCAAATTTTACTCAATGGCCTTTGTGCCCTGTCATGTGGCTTTGGTGCCCCTTAAAAAAAAAAAAAAGGAAAGTGAAGGCCTAATGGCCTTGCCCCTAAAATGACAAAATTCCAACCCTGCTTGATACACTAATTCAATCCATAGCGTTTTTCCAATAGCACCTTTTGCCACAGCAAGTCTTACCGAGCCGCAGCCATGTGCTTTTTCTTCACTAGTTTTACACTGTCAAGTTTAGTCTAGCTACGCCTGTGATGGACCTCCTCCGGAGAAGGGCCTGCCCTGCCTCAGAGTGGGCTCCAGTGACATCTCGCAATTGTGGCCAAACAGTAACAAATAACCAACCCCCCAACCCCCCCCCAAAGACACACCTTCAGACAGGAAGCTGAGTTGTGGTGGAAATGCAAATCCCTTCTGCACCAAAGTACATTGAGGAAGGCCAGGCTGGCAGCACATGAGAGCACACACTCAAAGTCCACTGAAGCTTATCTCTAATGTTTTGGTTCAAACTTTGTAGAGAACTTGATTTTGACACTTGAGTTTCTCCTCTGTGGCACCTGCAGGCCCCACTCTGGTCCAGACTCTGAGACCTGACTTCAAGAGGAAGTTCTCATCCATGTTCAGTGACAATACTGTGTCAGAGTACATCTACCACCTGAACGTGCAAAGCCCCAGGTCTGTCTCTGTTTCCCCGTCAAGCCTCATTACTGCAGGTTCTTAATTACTTAAAAGATAGTGATTTCTTCATTACCTCTGTTGCGGAGAGGTTTTGAGAGGTTTACTTCCTTATGTAAAGCCTTGTTATCAGCATTTGCCTCCCTGTGTTTTTCTGTATTGTCACAGTGGGGAAACTGCTTTCAAGAATTTGACTATTCCCTACGGCTGGGCCAAAAGACCAATGTTACAGAGGATGGACCGGCTTCACCCTGAGATCCCCATTACCATCATCTATGGATCACGCTCCAGCATAGACAGCAACTCAGGCAGTGCTATCAAAGAGATGAGGCCAAACTCTCATGTGGAAATCATAGTAAGTTAATGACCTAGAGAGCTGCCAGTGACTAAAATAGCTAAACCATGCATGAACCACTATGCGTATGCTCTACAACTAATGTTAAGTGGAGTTTTTCAGCTTTTCAGTGGTGTCACACGTCTTGTCTGGTCATTTAGGGGCTCTGTAGTGAATGTAATTCAGCCATCATTTTCTGAAGACTTGATCTGTCAAAGACACCTACATAGTGACTTCCTCTGGGCCAAGAGGCAATGGCTGTAGCAAAGCTGTCTTTGTTGTTCATGTTCAGTGGATTAGACCAAACTTTCTGGTTAGTCTCTGAACTGTATTTCAATCCCTGACATACAGTATCTACATGGTCAATACATTATATGTATTAAATACAGTGTATTTAATTTAATTTTACTGATGAAAAAGGCCAACTTTAACAGCAAGGTTGGGGTTATAACCAACTCATTAATCAATTGATTAATCAATTGAAATGTATCAGATATTCCTTTGTACTTCTTTTCATACAAGGTATTGTATAGATGAAGGTAAGACTTCTCCAAACCTCATTAATGCTTCCATAAAACTCTTCTAGATACCATGTAGTAAGTCTGCAAATTGTCAATGTAACAGTTGTAACATGAACTTTTTACATACCGTAGTTTATTCCAAATACATTCTTGCTTTATTGAATAATGAATAATAATAAAACACACAAAAATGACTCCAGTTTTTCCTCCCTGCCACTGAAATCATGATATGCTTGGCATGGTGTTGATGTGTAGGCAGTGATGTTTAAAAGCAAATCTTATTTTACTAATATGTGACATAACATAAGAATTTACATTCTGTTAAGTTATTTACTATAATCATGTCCTCACCTTTTTATAATGAAGTAGATGGTGTATAATTATTCTTTGCAGAAAACAAACTTTTCTAATCTTTTGTGATACATACTTCATAATTCTTCATCGTTTAGTAATTTATTTTTATGCTTGTAAATGCTGTGTGATTTATACACAGTCTCACTGGGGTGAAAAATAATTATGAGGTCATAAAAACTAACAGGTTTTCTCTGTCCTGATGTGTGATAACATAACTTTTTCCTAGAAATGGTTTAAAATTGAATATTTCTTTCATTTTTGTTTTACAAAAGCAATAAACCAAACACACAGTTCTCTTCATTATAAACTCTACTTTTTTTATGGCTTCTCTTTCTTTATTGCCAATTGTTTTTAATCACCCACTTCCCTCCCTATTGTGCAGACAATCCATGGAGCTGGACATTATGTATATGCTGACCAGCCAGAGGACTTCAACCACAGCATTTTGCAAGTGTGTGATAAAGTGGACTGAAGCAGAGAAGAGTCTGGTTACTGAGCTCTGGAGAAAACGGGGAGCACAATAGCAGACATCACTACAGCAGCCGGTGTGGAGACACAGGATCTGTCCTGGCAGCAGGGACAAGCACTGTTTGAACATGTGTTTAAAAAAAGTGTTTAAAAAGATCAGTTTTAGTCATACTTTTTAAACATGCGTCATGGCCGACTGCACTTTCAGACATTATGTCACCTGACCAATAATTCAGTGAAATATTCGTAGAAGTTGATAAATACATGCTCTGAGCTTACAACTACTATAGCTATTTACCACCATTTCTACAATAATCAAATATAATGCCCTTTGGCCTTCATCACATGCTGCTCTTACATTTATACTGCAGTATACACATACAGGGGGTTATACTGCAGCCTCTGGGTCGCTTGATTGAAGCATTAGTTATACTGTATTTTCTGAGAGTTGCCTTCCAAGGGCATTGAAGAAAGGAGGTATTTTGTTTTCAGAAATCATGAATGAAACTGAAAACACGACGCAAAGCCTCATTGTAAGTGATGTTACATTATTGTCTTTAAAGCTACAGCTAATAGCTTACAGTAGCTATAGTGGTCCAATACAAAATATATCAAAGTGTTTCATATGAATTTAATTACATTTTAGAAGAGTAATTTCAAACAGGATGTAATGATATATGATTTAACCAACCAGCCTTAATGATGTAAATCTGAAATAACATAAATGTGACTGCTCAGTTACATTGGCATGTTTTAGGTATTTCCTATGCTGTCCCTGGCCTGTTGTTTGTTGTTTTACCACATGATACTGATACAGACCAGGGGCGTCATTTACAATTGTTGTGTACATGCTAATCAGGAAATGTACATACCCCATAAAACATTTTGATTCATAAAACCTGGAGTACGCCCACCAGTGTGCAATTTCCTTTTATAAATGAAAGAAATGTGCACACGTGGATCAGCCTCTTATCCTGCCCTCTCCACTCCCACATTCAACCATAGGTGGTCAGTGTATAGAGAATTATGAATCATAATCCATAGAAATGAGCTGCTGATCAGTGGTTCCTTACTGTGAATCATGGCCATAACTGAGACGAAGACGGGGAAAATGATTTGACATGGAAAGCGAGGTGTTTGTGGGTGAAGTGCAGCTAAAAAAAACAAATGTAATTATTTTTTTCAATCACCAGTCCTTTCGCAGTACAAAGATGGTAAAAAGACTGTGCATCCATCATGCAGCATTGTTGTATTGTTTGTACTTGCACTTTTAGTGAACCATTTCATAAAAACCTGTCAGTTGGAAAAGATAAAAGCCAGCTTGAATCTAAATCAGTAATTGATCAGCACTGTCTCACCATCACATTTACCACCCCTGCAGCACATCAGAGTGGACCAGACTCTTTGTTGACTAACTGATCTAATGATCATCACCAGCATAGAAATTCAAGATTATATCAAATAGCATTAAAGAATGAACACTGTTCATGTACCACCAAGTATGATTTTAGTGTTCATATCCACCTTATTCCTGATTTCACGAGTGTACCCATGGTTCATAGCTGTAGTCGATTATGCTCTTCCAGTTGAACTGGCTAGCTATCATTCTCGCTCTAAAAACCATCTTTTAACGAGAAAGAAGAAAGACAGCAACAGAATGCACAAAATTTGGAGGTGGATACACAGTATGGATGTTTTAAAAAGTTGAGGACAGTTCTATAACAGTGCCTCACCTGTCAGTTCTCACAGAGTGGGTAGATGATATGAAGCAATGGCCCGATGTTAGCTTCTTCGACATAAATTATCTTGTATTTTCTGAAGGCGTTGACAGCAAAGAATTACACAATTATAAAAGCACAGAAGCATACAACTACTTGCACAGTAACAAAATATGGAAAGTACTGTTGAAGAAACACGTTGGGTTTATATTTCTGAAGGCAGCAGTAAAGTTAGTGCCCAGCCACAGCGTCAATCAAGCTAAACACACAGTGTGGATAATGCTGAAGGAAAGTGGAGTCGTAGAGACAGGAGGCTGCTTGTGCGTGCTGGGTTAGAGAAGACATGTAGTCATGCAGCAGTTATTCTGTGGAGGATATTCATGAACCCAAATATATATTTTAGTCTCATAGCAGCAAACCACACTAGTCTCCATTCCTCCTTCCTCGGCATGGGATGCAGGGCACAGACATACTTGTCAAAGTTGTTGATGTTCTACTCAAGAAGTTTCTGAAAAAAACGTACATTTTCTTGAATTGTTGTGGCAACCAACAACGGCACATGTTGTACCTGAGCTCATTTTAAAAACAATTTAGCATTTATGACATAACGCTAGTTGTTTTGGGCTAGCTTGGCGGCAGAGGTCAGTCATGCAGTTGCAGGCAACCAGAAACAGAAAACCATCGGCAGAAGTAGTTATCTGTCATGGCAGCGCCCATAGGCCTCTGAAGAAATGGGTGAATATTTGTGTGTAAAATGGCTGCAGTGAATACAACTGTATTGTGCTGCAGTCTGAACATATGTATCAATACTGTGGTGACACTTGTGTGTGTACACGCACACATACACACACAATATTTCCTGTGGATGTCATCTGGATTACCTCAGCTTGGGTTTGTAGACCACAAATTAAGAGCAGAGGCAAACTGAGGTGTGGCGTTTGCTTAAGATGTAGACAGCTATGTCACTGAGTGCAGGATCCACACATTTGGGAATTTGACCCCTCTAGAGACAAAACATTAGGAATTCTTGGCCTCTGCTGCATTGAACTGCAGGTTGTTCTATGTATATTCAAAATAATTTCATTTGAGAGTAAATGAGTGGAAAATCTGCAAAGATCGAATGAATAGAATCCCTCTACCTCTTGTGATGCTTATTTAGAAAAAATGTATATAGTCTTTTCAAATTCTTAACCATTTTTTTAATTGAAATGCTGTAATGTTAACTGTATAATATGAAAGGCAGAAAGTCACATGTGTTTAACTGAAGTGTTTCACAGATGTATTCAGTGGACAGTTACTGCACAGCAGAAGTGATGTTGCAGCTCATTTGTAACAGAGAAACATGCTTTTGTACGGCCCCCTGTAGCCCCCTACTGTTAATGGCAAGACTACTTTTGCGTAACCTTGTAATATATTTTGCTTTCCCTCAAAATAATCTGATAATGATAACGAAAAGCTTTTTCATTCCCTTGCAAAGCATTTAATTCCCTCACAATATGTTTTGGGTTTCCTCTTTTATTCCTTCCAGTCCTTCTTAGATATTATAGACCAAGTGGGCTGATGTTACCAGGGCAGTGCATTATTTCCTGATTGTCCATTCAGTGATTTTTGGATAATGGGCTTAGCTGTCACATCATTAAACACACTGACTGAGATTTTTTTGGCCTAAATGTTCAGTGGTTGTCTGGTGTTGATGGGTTATGCTTGTGGTTTTTTCTCATGCATAGCCATTGCCCCACTGTCAAACACCTGGCTCATTTGGTCGAGCATGGATGGCAGCCAAATGTTAACAGAATGCCAGCCTGTCCCCCCTATCTAAAGAGCCCAGAGACACTCTGACCACTCTGATCCATAAAAAGATGGTGTTACGTCCACTTGGTGAAACCACCAGATGAACGTGAACATGACAACCAAACAACCAGACAAGTTTCAGTGGAAGTGAATAAATTGGATTTATTGTGGAACAAAACAAAATATCACAACGAGGTGGGGGAGGATGGGACAACGTGATTGTGCCAAAGTAAATGAAATTAATATAACAAAAAGAGGCCTGTCTAAACTGCAGCTGAATAAAATCAAACAAACAAAATGCCTCACTAGCTTATCTAACAAAATGGCTTCTCAGAACAATACAGGGGTGGCACAACCAATAAACCTAATGAAATAACAGTGACCACCTACGTGCGTGTAAAAATGTACAGGGTACCCCAACTTACCCCAACTCAGCAAAAAAAACCTCCCACCATACATTTAACGAAAAATTCAAGTTACGAAGGCACTTAACGGCAATATTTTTGCCCGTGGTACGGCAAAATGCCTGCATAAAGAAATCCCACAAATACAGGAAAATTCACGTTACATAATTTCAAATTTCCCGCGCGACCGCCATTTCCCTCGCCCGTGGCATGCATCTCTCGTCTCCCCGGGCAGCATCCCCGCGTCTGGCTGTTCCTATGAGAGGCCCCACCCACCACCAAAGACGTATTGTTGTTGCAGTGCGCTATTTCATGTGCTTTTCATTTGCAATTAGCCTATCGTTCATTCATAATGGGGCCGAAAAAACGTTCTGCAAGTGATTCGAGTGAAAAGAAGAAGCGTAAAGTGCTCTCGATGGAAACAAAGAGAGAAATTATTGATAAATATGAGCGAGGTGTGAAACTTAGTGATATTGCACGTGAGTATGGCCGAAATCCTTCGACCATAGGAACAATTCTAAAACAAAAAGAAGTCATCAAAGCAGCTAAACCTTCAATGGGCACCACCGTCATGTCCAAAAGGAGGACCCCCATACACGACGAGATGGAAAGGCTTCTCCTTGTTTGGATTAAAGACAAGGAAAGGACTGGTGATACCCTCACAAAGACGATCATTTGCGAGAGGGCGTCCTCAATTTATAATGATTTAGTAAGTAAGGCAGCTTCCGATGAGCAGCCAACGGCATCGACGTCCTCGCAGGAGGCACCCCCAACCCCCCCAGAGTTCAGGGCATCGCATGGGTGGTTTGATTGGTTCAAGAAGAGGACTGGCATCCACTCCATTGTGCGTCACGGCGAGGCAGCAAGTTCCGATCAGAAGGCGGCCGAAGAATTTGTTAAAAAATTCAAGGAACTCATAAATCAAGAAGGCTACATCCTCCAGCAGGTATTCAACTGTGACGAGACCGGCCTCTTCTGGAAAAAAATGCCGCGGCGTACGTACATCACCGCGGAGGAAAAAAAAAGATGCCAGGCCACAAGCCCATGAAGGACCGTCTTACCCTCGCCCTGTGTGCTAATGCCAGTGGGGAATGTAAGGTCAAGCCACTCCTAGTCTACCACTCAGAAAATCTGCGTGCCTTCAAGCAACACAAAATTTTAAAGTAGAGGCTCGAGGTTATGTGGAGGTCCAACCCCAAGGCCTGGGTGACCCGACAGTTCTTTGTCGAATGGGTCAACTTGGTCTTTGGCCCTGCTGTCAAGAAGTTCCTCGAGGAGAACGATCTCCCCATGATGTGCCTGCTGATCATCGATAACGCCCCCGCCCACCCCTCTGGCCTCAAGGACGACATCCTGGAGGAGTTCTCGTTCATCAAGGTTCTCTTCCTCCCTCCCAACACGACCCCTCTCCTCCAGCCCATGGAGCAGCAAGTGATCTCTAATTTTAAGAAACTGTACACAAAACACATGTTCAAACGGTGTTCCGACATAACAGAGAGTACGCAGCTGACCCTCAGGGTGTTTTGGAAAAATCATTTCGACATCGTTGCATGCCTCAAGTTGATTTCTTTGGTATGGCAGGAGGTGAGTCGTCGAGCACTAAATTCTGCTTGGAGGAAGCTGTGGCCTGATGCTGTTGCCCCTCGAGATTTTGAAGGTTTTGAGGAAGGGGGGGAGGAGGAGGAGGGGGAACCTCAACCTGAAGTCGAGGTTGAGGAGATCGTAAATCTTGGCACCGCCCTGGGACTGGAGGCCAACGACCTTGTGCATGAACATCAACAGGAGCTGTCAACGGCAGAGCTGCAAGAGTTGGAGGCGATGCAGCACTCATCAGTACAGCAACAATTCAGCGAGGAGGAGGAGGCCGTCATACCATCGGCCACTATCAAGGACATTCTCCGCGATTTTCAGAGGGTGGCCGATTTTGTTGATAAAAATCACCCTGAAAAGAACTTTACTGCTCGTGCTATAGAGCATTTTAGTGACGTCTGCCTCTCCCACTTCAGATCCATTCTGAAAAGTAGACAGAGACAGACGTCTTTAGATAGATTTTTCACAAAGAGGCCAGCAACAAGTCAACCTTCAGGTGAAAGTGCGCCTATGAAGGCGAAAAGCGATGAAAGTAGCAGTAGTGATTAGTTAAAAAAAAACATAAAAATGCACAAAAAAAAATATGAAATTAAAAAAAAAATTATAAAATAGAAAATTTTAAAAAATTATAAGTTTAAAAAATGTTAAAAAATATCATTGCACAGTGTACGTACATACAGTAATTAATGTAAATGTAAGTTTTAGTTTTAATGTTTAGAATTCAATTCCATAATGTCATGTACAGTACATGTACACGTACGTATGTATGCATGCATACGTATTCTTTCTTCAGCCTCCGCCACCTCCGCCACCTCCTCCTCCACCAAGAACTTCGTCTTCAGCCAGCATCGCCTCACTCAAAAGGTACATACATAATTTATTGTATTGATATTTATTAATACATTTATCATTTATAAATTATTTTCTTCATTTCAGATTGTATTTTGGAATATTCTTAGTGTTTTTTTCAAATATTAAGTCATATTTGTAGAAGAAATACAGGACTGGTAGGGGGCCTGGAACGAATTAGGCTATTTATAGGGAAAAATGTGCTTCGACTTACGAAAATTTTGACTTATGAAAGACCCTCTGGAACAAATTCACTTCGTAAGTCTTGGTTCCACTGTATTATTATTATTATTATTATTATTATTATTATTATTATTATTATAAGTGTTAAAATAAAATGTTTCAGAATCAAATGAGTTATTTTTAATTGTTAAATTTCTTGTTCTGAGTTTTCTCTATTAAAATCGTGTGTAAACATATGCAGTAATTACGGTTTACTGATATGAATATTGATAAATGTATGATTAAGCGTGTTAAAATACACATATTGGTGTTATTTTGTTTTTTTTTTAAATCTCATGACACAATGAATGCATTCGTCACTCAGCTGGGTATTTACACGAGATTATAGAGTTGAATATCCAGCAGTCACAATGATCACTTATGGCCATTCTGGTAGTGTTGGAGTTCAGGCCCTTCTAGTGTTAAAAAGAAGCATTTTGCTCATGCAAAAAAGAAAAATCTGTGTAAACTAGATACATATCGGGGTTTGTGTCGTTTTGGTTCTGCATCGTTTCTTTGTTTGCAGCATTTTGTTGTTGCTTCTGTTTTGTGTGTCTTTGGTTCTGCATGGTTTATGTAGGCCTATTTGCAACGTTTGGCCGTTGCAGCGCGTTTGCCCTTGCGGGCCACCGTACTGCGCGACCTCTGTATGAAACTGATTTTTCCCAATACCGTTCAGTGTGATGACTTTTGTACTGATACCGTTCAGTGTGATGACTTTTGTACTGATACCATTCAGTGTGATGACTTTTGTACTGATACCGTTCGGTGTGATGACTTTTGTACTGATACCGTTCAGTGTGAGAACTTTTGTGCTGATGCCATACAGTGTGACATTTTTTTTCCATGATCAGTCTGACAATTTATTCCTGATGCCATTCAGTGTGACAACTTAGTTTCTGATGCCGTTCAGTCTGACATTTTTTTTTTCCTGAGGCTGTTCAGTGTGATAATTTTTTTCCTGAGACCATTCAGCATAACAACTTAGTTACTGATGCATTCAGTGTGACAGTTATTATCCTGAGGCAGTTCAGTGTGACAATTTTTTTTTTGAAAATGGACACTAAAATGGCATTTGTCAACACCATTAGAAAAAGCGTCAACACCATCAGACACAAATTTTGATGGTGTTGATGTCTGATGGTGTCAAAAAAGCACATTTCTCCTTATATCACACAGGATTGTCACAGGAGCCATCTTGTTTTATTGCAGAAAATTGTACTTTACGCATAATGTTGACTTTTAGTCATTTTGGAGTTGATACACTATGGTTGTGACATGTGCATTTTAGTAAATAGATATGAAATACAAAGTATTGTCAAAACTTACCAGAGCTAAAATGTTCTCATGTCACCTGGAAGACCAAGGAGGAAGGAAAGGGGTCCTCTGAGTTGTAGCTCAGTAGTTATTATTCATGATTTTTTTCCTAGTTTAAAAAAGTCTGATAGTGTTGACACTTTTTCAATTGACAAGAAAGAACATTAAAAACATTTCAAAATTATTATTTTTCAATGTTTGTGAAATAAATACTACTTAATTTACACATAATATTGATGAAGTTCAATTTCACATTGCTTTTTGGACTTTTTAAAGCATTGGATTGTGATGAGACCTGCTTCTGGACATGGGTTTTTGTAGGCACTGGTCACATATCATATCATTTAGAATAAAAACAAAATGAACAAAATCAAAACACACTTTGGGGTGCTACCCTTGTCCTGTTTATGATTTTGGTTAGGTTTTTTAAAATATATTTTGCACATTTTAAGCTAAAAGCTGTGATTTGTGTCACAGACATGTTTTGTCCAATGTCTCAAGAATCACTGATAGACAAGCAACGTGTCCACATCATTTTTCGTGACAGCGTAAGAAATATGAAAAAAGAAATCAATGATATGGAGGTACGAAGTGTCGGCTGCGTCTCACACACTTCAGATGGCTGTACATGAGGGCCTGCTGTCACAGTGCAGCGTCACAGACTCACCTGCTAACACAAGGAAGGTGGTCGGCCAGTGTTGCAATAGTATATGCAGGATAAGAAAGAGCCATATGAAAGTATATACTTTGTAGGAAGAGCTTGGATTCATGTACTTTTTTCTTAATGCAGCTGTATTATCCAGGAGAATATTAGTTAAGTCTTACTATCAGACTGGGACTCGGTATCGGCAGGTACTAAATATTAAAGGACTCGGATCAGGATCGGGGTGAACAAAAACCTGATCGAGACATCCCTACTATTTATAGGGTAGCGGCCCTTTGAAACTAAACATCAAAGTAAAAAAGGACTTCCCTATTTAGTTATGTTTTTAAAGTAACAGCTATTTTTCTAATGACATTACTGTCTCTTTGTGATCTGCTGACTCCTTATGAGCCTGATCGCTGCCTGAGATCCTCCAGCAGGGCCCTCCTAATGGTTCCAAAATCTCGACTTGTCACTAAAGGTGACCAGGCCTTTGCTGTTCGTGCCCCTCGGCTATGGACCTCCCTGCCTCGAGATCTCAGGCAGGCTAACTCAGTATCCTCTTTTAAATCCCGTCTTAAAACTCACTTTTATCTTATGGCTTTTTCTTAATTGTTGGTATTGTTGTAACTGTTTAAATTATTTTATATGTTTTATCCTTGTTTGGATTTTTAACTCATGTTATCTGTTGTATTGTAAAGCACTTTGTAACTCGTTTTTGAAAAGTGCTATATAAATAAAGTTATTTTTATTATTTATATGTAATCTGGTATTTCCAGCTGAATATATGTCAAGCTGATGTGACAGTGCTCAACACAAATACACATTTTCTTCGCTGTTTTCCTACTGAATAATGGTCAACTAGTTTGATATGAAAGATTGTAATCATCAATGTAATCTGTGGGGACAGGTGAGGAGCATAGAAGCTTACAGGGCACACTGCTGCAAATGACAAGACTCATACAAGAGAGGAGGTAGTCTGTCAGACACAGCGAATCCTCGAAGCTTATCAGGCTGTGAGAGGTGGGGATGCTCCTCAGTATTTTTCAGCAAATACTACTTTACTGTTTCCTGCTTCATGTTACGGTCACTGTAATAGCTGTGAATGGGGTCTAAATGCTTTTAAGATGGGATAAGTGTTCCTAGCAGTAGAAACAAAAACAGACATAACAGGTCATATGAGGAACAAGTGCCCAAGAATAGATTCTTCTTTGGCTCCATGGAACCAGCAGCCCAACACCAACATGTCAATGTAGAGGAGAGATCATCTTCTGTCTATTTCTTTGTTCATTATCATTGTGATGCTTCATGTGCACAGCTGGATTGAAGTGCTGTGAGACTCAAATGAAGCACATGTGACTCAGAATGAAAGAAAAACTCCAGCAAGGCTTTTTCAGAAATGCATATTCTATGACATCGCCATTCCTAGGCGAAGAGAAATGCCTGGGCCTCGAACAAAGCCCTAACAATGCAGTCCACACACCACTGCTTGCTTCAAAGCCAGCAAGTATAAAAGCCTCATTGCCTCCATAACTGTAAGTCCTATCTAAATATGCTGCTGCGCTCACTCTCTTTCTTTCTCTGCCTCTGCATCTCATGGATCTCCTGTCTTTCTCTCACAAATCTTATTCAGAGTTTGCTTTCAGTGATCTGAATGAAGATAAAATGAATATTTGGCTCCTCGTCAAAGCTGTGGGGCCGAGTGAGCTGTGGCAGTGCTGCTGCCGCTGCTGCTGCTGCTGCTGTGCCCATGATTTGCCGCCATTTCACAGCAGCCGCGGCAGCTATTTGGGTGAAATTATGGGGCTATTGATTGTAGAAAGGGAGCAGTTTTACTGAGAGCAGCAGAGCAGAACCAGAGGCAGGCTGGGAGTCCTCCCACTTTATTAGCGTGTAGTGTGTTAGCTATACCGCCTATTTTCGTCTGTAGCCCACGGCTCAGATATTTTCTTTAGCTCACATAAAATTTCACAGTGGCATTATTCCTGCCTTCAATCGCTAAAACATCTCCTTTTCTTTCTTTTCCCTTGAAAAGCCATTATGATTCATTTGAGCCCAGGGACATCAGCTGTGTCTGTGACATTTGACTCTCTGTTGTTCTCACCTCTCCCTCCTGTCATGACTGTAGATTCATGTTTTTTGTGTTATGTTCCGTTATCATGGTTCTGTGTCTTGTGTTGTGTTTTTTTTTTTTCATGCCCTCTTGTGCCTCTCGTCCCTCTGTCTGTAGTTTTAGGTGAGTTCAAGATCACGCAGCACTACGCAGCGCAGCGCTGCCTAAATCATGATGCATGCTGGTTAAAATGTGTCCACGATGACCTCCTGGATGGGAGTGGTTTCTTCTCTGCATCCAATGTCACATGACCTTAAGTTATCATGGGAGCAAGGTGGCTGCAGAGCAGTTGCGCAGTTGCTCTCCAGGCACTGCTCGATCCTAGACCCTCCTTCATGACATCAGGACTTTGCCCTAATTGGCTCTCATCTACGCTGACATACATGACGTGTGTTTCCATGAATTTCCATATCCATAAGTGCCTCTTTTCTATTCAAATATCAAATACTTTCAGATAAGTAGCAGCCGTGTAGCTGCATCTATGGGATAGTCAACATGCATAAACCTATAAAATCCTTCATCTAACGCAACAACCCTGAAAGATGTCGTCAATAAACTGCTCAGTTCTGTCAGCTTGTGTTGATGATGGAGGAGTGGTTAACTGCTGTGTCCACTGTTATCTGTACTATCCACTATTATTAAGCCTTTCTGTTCCCGTCGCATTAACAATACAAAGAGTTATCCTTAGCTATTGTGTGATGTCATTTGTTCTGATTATTGTATTTTATTCATTGTGAATAATGTTGCTATAAGAAAATGCATCATCTTATGTGTCTATAGTTATTCTTATTTGTTAAATGTAGTCAGAAAATTCCCCTCAGCTGTGATATAATCATGCACCTAAGCATAGTTATCATAATAATGAATATCTGTTGTAATTATATTGTATTGTTATTGGGCAAGACTTACTATAATGTACCAGACAGACAAAGTTCAAATGTATTTAATGGTGACATTACAAGGAAAACGGATCATGAACATTTACAGTAAGACAACATTTAGCATTTAGGCTATTCATCTACTCTTGATATGTGGCTGTGTGACCGTTTTTGTCAGGGTTGGTTTAAAAAGGGAAGACTATGGAAGGGGAAGGTGGACCCAAACGCAGTTACACACAGGAGGCAAAGATAAAGAGGAACAAAAAGCAAGCTTTAATAAAGCAAAAGCCGAAATGCAAAAAACCAAGGCAGACAAAACAGGACAAAAAGCAAAGTAACAACCGAATCAGCCAGGTAAAGTAACAACTTAAAGGGCAAGACAAAGTAGCGAAAGAAAACAGCTAGACAAAGTACAAATCAAAAAAATCAAAGTTCAACTCAAACATGGAAAACTCAAAACCAAGACATACCAAACTGGACAGGAGCAAACAGAAAACAATGACCAGGCAAAGAGTGAGGGGAACACAGAGACTAAATACACAGACACTAATGACATGACGAGGAACAGGTGAGGAGAGAGGAGGAAGGAAGCCAGGTGAG
Organism: Acanthopagrus latus; assembly: GCF_904848185.1. Classification (NCBI taxonomy): domain Eukaryota; kingdom Metazoa; phylum Chordata; class Actinopteri; order Spariformes; family Sparidae; genus Acanthopagrus; species Acanthopagrus latus. The sequence continues at coordinate 1,458,961 of NC_051055.1, read as the reverse complement.
ATAATGAGGAGGAGGAGCACAGAGGAACAGACCAGGAGGGAACTAGACAGCAGACAGAGGGAGCCAGAGGGAAGAACATAGGAGAACTTAAAGGACACATGAGGGCATGGAAAAATCAGAACATGAGACACAAGACAAGGAAAAACAAAACATAACACAAGACATGATACAAAGATGTAAATCAAATACAAGAAACCAAAAACCAGACACAAGTGAAGCAATTACAAAATATCCAAATTTGAAGTTCTTACATTCTGTTGATCTCTCTCTCTCTCTCTCTCTCTCTCTCTATTATATATATATATATATATATATATATATATATATATATATATATATATATATATATATATATATATATATATATATATATATATATATAGAGAGAGAGAGAGAGAGAGAGAGAGAGAGAGAGAGAGAGAGAGATGAATACATTCTCTACAAAAGGTCATCTGCATGCAACACAGCAGCAGTTCCACTGCTCTGTTCCCTCATCCTACATGTTTTGGTTGACTACTATTTTGAATATCTCATACTTAATCATTTCCAAAGGAGACTAATATGAGAAAAAGGCCAGCAAAGTTCCCATAGCATCAGGTAAGAAAACTGATCGCAGTCATTGTTGATTTTCCTCAAACATTAATGGAATTTCAATTTCCTCCACTTCTTCCCGGACGAGAAAGCCAAACACCGCAAGCTCAGCCAAGTCTCGTCACGTCTACGAGAAGAGAGAGTGTCCGACTTCATAGCAGTGTTTGTAGCCCCGCCCCTGCATCCTTTACCGCCAGCAAAAGCAGGGTCCTTCAGAGAGGAGGGAAGAGAGACCTGCAGGCCGCATCAGCCGGTTGTGAAGTGGGACAGCCTTCGAAGCATTTCCTGGTCGCGTCAGCAGATGTTCCCGCCCCTACCCGCACGTCACTATTTATGCAGCAGGTAAGCAGTCACAGACATCCTCTGTCAGTGTCAGATGCTGAAACCCAGTTGTCTGTTTCCTCCCAGATATTACAAAACATGCAGTGAGAGAGCTGGAGCAGCCGCAGTAATTGGCCCATAAACCCTAATGTGTCTAAATCAGCTGGACAGGGAAATGGCTTACTGCACAGAACAAGTAGGTGTACCACTTTATTAGGCCTGCTTCAACCTGAAAACCCACATTATGACATACATAAACCTATCTTTGTTTCATGTGAATTTTTAATTGAGATTATTTCTCCGTATTCAGTCAAACACGTCCTGAAACAGCTGCTCACTGTAGTGTTGGGTGGGTTTTTTTTTGTTTTTTTTTTACCTAATACTACTTAAACAGGACAGTACATTTGTGGGATGCTATTTCCAGAGACAGATTAATACACTGTTGGGACCCACAGAAGAAGTCACTCATTGACTGCTGCCTGCCCCCAAGTTCTCTTCTCCTATGTGAAGAAATTCTGTTCATTATGTAGAGGTTGGCCCCTAAACCAGCTCCAAGGAATTTCATAATTTGTTGACTCTAGCATCTAAAGATCTGATCTGCTTGTATTTTCAATTTCTTTTGGTTGCAAGTGAAAGAAAGAGGCAACATATTTTTAATACTATTTTACTTTATAAACACAGTTGTTTGCAGATGTTTCTTAACTAGTTAAATACTTCTGGGAGTACATTTAAACTGAGTGAGGGTTTGTCATATCACAATATTAATTATAATTTTTATTCTGTTGAGGACCACAAAAAATGAAATCTATCAAACAAAAATGTAAATGTTATCTGATTCTTATATCAAGGAGAAGGCTTCTTTATTATTCTTAAAGATTGTAAATTATTACCTTTGGGTTTTAGACTGTGACCACAATTATGTGACGTTTTATAAGCATCCCAGTATGAACCAAAAAATAATAGCTGTCCTAAGTGAAAAGCTGGTAGTAAAACCTATTTTCCTTCAAGTATTATTGCACTATAAGACACCATTCTAATATTACACAACACACACACACACACACACAAACTTTACCCCTCTAGAAATGTATCCATTTCCTCTTCCCCCTCTCCTCTTAGTCAGGGTGTGTCCATCCATCTCAGCATCTGGCCGGGCTCTTGGCGAGTAGTGGGGGCTTCCCATCGCACTCAGCGGTGGAGCTGTCCAGCCAGCATGCTCCCCCATTATCCCCATGCTTCTTCTTCCTGAAAATGCACTTTTAGAGCACCTTAATTACATTTGGGAGATAACCCCGTGGGTGCAAGACAGGAAGCCTTGGCCATATACAGCTTTAACAGGCTGGATGGGTGGAGTGAGTGTGTGTGTGTGTGTGTGTGTGTGTGTGTGTTGGGGGGGATCGATGGGCCATCCAGATGCTAATGCAGCTCTGGGCAACTCCTCAGGAAGCATTAAGACTATTAGTGCAGGCCTGGCAGGAACTCACACACACACTCACTGAACCAGTGCAGACAGACACACACACCAATGCATTCACATTTTCTGAAGATGCAGAGGAGGTGAAGCATTTTCGATGTTGGTCATAAATGCATTTGCAATATGTGTTCAAGCTTGTTCTTGTGTTATGTTGGTGTGTGTGTGTGTGCAAATATGAATGTCATGTATGTGTATGCAAGACAGTATGTGGGTGTGTTTTTCCAAGTAGAAAACAAGCCAACTCCAGTCCTTATCCAACTTGCAATTAAAGTGAAACTCTCGCCAGAATGCAACCAAGGCTTTTCTTGTGAATGTATATGAGACAAACCTTCGTGTTAAAGCATAATTACGATGAAAGAGACACTTTTAAGATTTACTGTATTTTCATTTTCGGCTCAAACTCATTTCAGTGGAGTGCATGGGACACTTTTACAATGGCATCAAAATCTGTATTTTTAAAACAGTAAGAAGGCTCGACACAACATGAAACTTCGCTCGTAGTATCACCAGGATCTCTACACATGAACACCAGCATTGAGAACTTTCTTTGTGTACAGTTTACTAAAAAGAGAGTTTTTGAACAACTCATGTTAGCAGTAGCTTCTTCCTCTAGCCTTAATCATGGCAGTGCAGATGTACTCGGGGATCGACACGTCTGGGTAGCGTGTATGTGGTTCAGTTGAGCTGTGTGTAGAGACCCTGGTGATACTACGAGCAAAGTTTAATGTTGTGTCGAGCCTTCCTAGCATTTTAAAAGTAGCGATTTTGATGCTAGCATAAACGTGCCCCATGCAATTTCGAGATCAAATGTACAGTTTAAATAATGTGCAAACAAAAAAGTAATTGTCCGTGCTTGAGTCAGGTTACAGAGAGAGGGGTGTCTGACTCTCTAGGGAGGAGTTATAGAGTTTAATGACCACAAGCAGAAATGATTTCCTGTGGCGCTCTGTGGTGCATCTGGGCAAGAGGAGTCTTCCACTGAATGTGCTCCTCTGCTGGGCCAGTGTTATCCAAGATGGACTGAAGCTTGGACAGCATCCTCCTCTCTGCCACAATCGTTAGAGTGTCCAGCTCCTCTCCCACAACTTCACCAGCCCTTCTGATAAGTTTGTGTAGTCTGTTGTTATCTGTGACCTTCAGCCCACTGCCCAAGCATGTGACAGCGAAGAAGATCGCACTGGCCACAACCGACTCGTAGAACATCCACAGCATTGTCCGGCAGATGTTAAATGACCTTAGCCTCCTTAGGAAAAAGAGTCTGCTTTGGCCTTTTTTATAGACCACCTCTGTGTTTCTAATCCAGTCCAACTTATTATTAAAATACACCCCCAGGTACTTACTCCTCAACAGTGTCCACAGGGACCCCATGGATGGAAACAGGGGTCACTGGTGTTTCCGCCCTCCTCAGATCCACCGTGAGATCCTTTGTCTTTGACACGTTGAGCTGCAGGTGATTCAGTTCACACCAAGTGACAAAGTTACCCACAACAGTCCTGTATTCATTCTCAGACACACTTTTGTTTGCCCATGGTGCCAACCAGGCTGGTCATCTTTGCATGTAAGGCAGTGGCCAGTTTTAGGGACGTGAAATTGTTTTTCTGTGGTGATGTTTCTTCCCTTCCCCAGGATTGGATCCATCAGTCTCAGCACCACACTCTCTCCCATGAGCTGACCTGCGCTCCACGTCTCCTCCTTCCCCAAATACGGAGACCCATTCTCCATGTATTTGGAGTCTACATCTGCAGCCAACCAAAACTTGATGCTGAATTTATTGGCCTTATACCCCATATATTGGGTGAACTTACAGCGGGCCATTACAGCTGCTCATCATGATGGCACCGGGTTTTTAGCAGGCTACACTATTAGGTGTAAGTGGCCTGCACCAAGGCAAACTTGTAATCCTGCAGATGCACATGTCACCCTTTCCTTTCAAAGCGCAGGAACCTCATTATGTCCCTGAAGCGATTTCTTTGAGTTCAGCCACTGACCCACAGAAAGGCTGTGAGCACATCCTCAATGTTGTGTTTTGCGTGTGCTGTGGGGTCAGCAGCTTCTGTCAGGACTTTTTGGCTCTGCCTTCTCCCTGGTCCATCTGGCTGAAGGACCATCCCATCCTTCCCCTTTTCCAGCCTCCAGCTGAGATGACACCAATGGCGGGCTAAGCACTCCAGTGGGATCAAGAGCTGGTAAGGGGAGGCCTTCAACAACAATAATAGCACAATAATGGTAATAATAATAATAACAAGAACAAGAACAAGAACAAGAAGAGTAGCAGAATAAGTGAATAACCCAGGTTATAACTTTGCACAGGGCAGCAGAGCTCACCTTGAGCCTTGTGCGCCATAGCTGCCTGGGAAAGCCGTGTCTCCCCCAGACACACAGACACTAATGACAAGACGAGGAACAGGTGAAGAGAGAGAGGAGGGAGGAGGCCAGGTGAGGTAACGAGGGGGAGGAGCACATGAGAAAACATTAAGGGAACAGACAGAGGGGAACATAGGAGAAACTTAAAGGACACAGTGGGGCATGGAAAATCAAAACAAAGACACAACAAGACATGATACAAAGAACATGAATCCAGAGTCATGATAGTGCTACTATTTCTCACATATTCAATGTGTGTCCTTGAAGGAATTTAGATGGTAAAAAATTCCAAGAAGTCATGTGGGTCATGTAACTTCAAATCATCCTGCTTGTAGGTGTATTTTGAGAAACATGAAAAAATCCTCCCTGAATAAACTTGGTCCACTGCATATGATTTATTGGTGTATTTACTCATTACTTTAATACAGTGAAAAAAGACAAGTGTAGGAGGGAGAGATGGAAGATAAAATGGATAAAATGGAATTGTAGACTTAGAAACGTCACAGTTATGGTTAAGGCATTCTGCAGTGTTCTTTGGGAGGTGTACATCTGTTTGTCAGGGCAGGATGATGCTCCCATTGGGCCATCTCCCCTGTTAAAAATTAACAAATCACCTACTGGGTACAGTCCAGCAGAAAGGTCATGGATCCAGGCTCGACATATGCTGGATGCCACCCTCACCTGGGATTTCATATATATATATACACAGTATATTATTTATATATATATAAATATATATATATATATATAAATATATATATATATAAATATATATATATATATATATATATATATATATATATAAATAATATACTCTCTGAGAGTCGCTCTGCCTCTGCTGAGTCCATAACTGACAAGAGAGACAAGACATAAAACACAGAAGAAAAAAAAGACGCTCCCGAAGGAGGAAAACCTACACCATTCTTAATAATAGTGACACAAGAGGAAGGGCAAGTGACCTGAAACAAAAGGAGAGTTACCTTCAGCATGGTCCATGGAAGTCCGTGATGAGGTCAGGGTCCATGATGTGACAGTACCCATTGTCGCTCCTCAGGTCCATATCCTTCCCAGTCGACTAAATACTGCCTGCCCCGGCCACGGTTGTGAACCGAGAGTCGCTTCACTTTGTAGACAGGACCTCCATCAGTGACCTCGGGTGGTGGGGGTGTGCTGGTCGGCACCGTCTTGCTTTCCTTGACCAGTTTAACTTGACTTACGTGAAAGGTTGGGTGCACTCGTATGGACTGGGGCAGGCGCAGTCGAATAGCCGCAGGACCAATAATCCTAGTGATGGGCAAGGGACCCACAAACCGAGGAGCTAACTTCTTGGACGGGACTTTGAAGTTCAAATCCTTAGCTGACAGCCATACTCTCTGACCCTGCTGATAGTTGGATGCAGGACGCTTTCTACGATCTGCTGTCCTCTTTACACGATCTCCCTGATGGATCAGTATCTGTCAAGCGGCTGCCCAGATGCATCAGCAACGTCGAACCATGGCGTAGGTTGAGGGAACCGACACTTCCATTTCATTGTCTGGAAACAGCGGGGCCCCCAGTCTGAAACAAGGTCCTTCGAATCCGTGGACTCAAAATACACTGTTCATTATCATCTCCGCAATCTCCATGGTGGATGGTAATTTAGGCAGAGCGATGAATTTGACCAGCTTGGAGAACCAATCAACCTCTGTGAGGACTGTGGTGTTTCCCTGTGAGACCGGGAGCCTTGTGACAAAGTCAATAGATATGTCTGACCACGGTCTGGAGGGAATGGGGAGTGGTTGAAGAAGTCCCGTACGTGCCTTGGAAGTCGTCTTGTTGCGTGCACAGACCAAACAAGCCCCGATGCTTTCCCAGACCTCCGGCTCCATGGCGGGCCACCAAAACCTCCGGGAGATCACAAACATGGTTCTTTTGACTCCCGGATGACAAGAAAGCAGCGAGGTGTAGGCCCAATGAATCACCTATGGCCGTAGCTCAGCGGGGACAAACAGGCAGTTGTTGGGACAGCCCGAGGTGAGGAAACTCCACCACTGGCTTGTTTAACCTCGTTTTCTATAGGCCAAGTCACCACTCCAACCACACAGTTCAGCGGAAGGATAGTTTCGATTTGCTTGGTCTTAGGCTCGGGATCGAATAGGCGTGACAAGACATCTGGTTTGACGTTTCGGGATCCCGGCCTGTAAGAGAGAGTGAAAGAAAAGTGGTTAAAAAACAATGCCCATCTGGCCTGGCGAGAGTTAAGTCTCTTAGCCTTTTCTAATAAATTCTAAATTTTTGTGATCTGTCCAGACAATGAATGGTTGTTCAGCCCCTTCCAACCAGTGTCTCCACTCCTCTAGTGCAAATTTTACCACCAGTAGCTCCCGGTTGCCAACGTTGGACAACCATCTCAACAGGAAGGCACATGGATGCATCTTGCCATCTTTGTCTGACCGCTGGGAGAGTACTGCTCCCACTCCATCGTTGGATGCATCCACCTCCACCACAAATTGTCACTGAGGATCTCGCAGAGTGAGGATGGGGGCCGTGGTGAACCGATGCTTGAGGTCCTGGAACGTCTTCTCAGCTTCTGGCGACCAACGAAAGGGGACCTGGGTGGGTGTAAGAGCATGTGAGGAGCAGCTATTGCGCTGAAGCCCCTGACAAACCGCCTATAAAAAGTTTGCAAATCCCAAGAATTGCTGAACCTTTTTGCGGCTGTCTGGAGTCAGCGCCGCTTGAAATCCTGCTATTGTGTCACAGATCATGGAGCTCCTGCTCCACTCGGCTGAAGCCCAGGCTTCGGCCTGCCCTGCCAGGTGGGATATCATGAATGCTACCTTCACCTGCTCGGTAGGAAACGCGTGCAGCATGAGCTCAAAATGAATCGAGCAGTCAATTAAGAAGGTCTTGCAAAGCCCAGGTTCCCCCGTGTACTAAGTCGGCGGCGCCAGTTTGCATGAGGCTCCTCCAGAGTGTGTAGGTGTTTCCGGGGAAGCTTGGGTAGGCAGAGTTGAGGCTGCGGGTTCGGTCGACAGAGCTGTCCCAGAGGCTCTTGTAGCTGAGAGGAGAGGTGACCCATATTGGCTGCCATGGAGGTTTGAAACTCCTCCTGGTGATTCAGACGAGCTTCATGGGTCTCTGAGAGGGTCTATGATCTCTGAGAGTCGCTCTGCCTCTGCTGAGTCCATAACTGGCCAGAGTATACTGTCAGGCTCGGACAAAAAGAGAGGACTCAGATGCAGAATGGCAGAAGTAATGACAGGCTTTATTTACTGAGTTGCAACTTTTCAGATAGAATGATAAACCAAATTCTATGAAACTCAATGAAAGCACAGACAAGACGAACAAGACATAAAACACAGAAGATGACAAAAGACGCTCCCAAAGGAGAAAAAACCTGCACTATTCTTAATTCTGGATATATGAAAATTTAACAAACAAAAAAACACTCCGAAGAGGAAAGCACACAGGCTATGAAAATTATCTACTCTACGTATATTCCAAATTACAACAAAAAGCGCTCCACATGGAGGAAAACAAAGACTATGAAAACGCTAAACTGAAAATCAAACTCTAACCAGAAAATTATGAACTCAAAATCACTCTTCTCAAGAGGTTACAAATACAGAAAATAAAACTTGTCAACACTTAACTTTCACGGAATGCAAGACTGTGAACAGGGTTGAAGTACATGACAAAATGACGAAATACTCTGGCAACGCAGACAGGGGAAGACAAAGACTTTATACACATGGGGGAGGGGAACACAGGTGGAAACAATCAAGGATTAGGGATGACTCAGACCAGGGACACAAGAGGAAGGGCAAGTGACCTGAAATCAGAGGAGAGTTACCTTTCAAAATAAAACATGAATTTCACAAGACAAAAACCCAAGACAGAACATCCCTCACCGCGATGTGACAATATGTATGTATATGTATATATGTGTATATATGTATATGTATATATGTATATATGTATGTATATGCATGTATATATGTATATATGTGTATATATATATGTGTGTGTGTATATATATGTGTGTATATATATTGATGCCTCTCTCTGTCTATCACTAATCATCTTGTGTGTCCTGCCCTCTTCCAGGTCACCATGGTGGACAGGAGGTCATGTGGCTCAGGCACCACTTGGTGATGCCTCGCTCTGCTCAGTCGTCTCCTGGATCCACTCACTTTAAATATAACTTGTATCAGACTTTCTGTTAATGTAACTTGTAAACTGTGATTTGTTGCTCTTTTCTGTACACACAACATCTATTGCATCTATTGGGTTCTTTTTTTCCATCAACATGTGAAGTTTTTCCTCACTTGAATTGAGGGTCTAATGACGGATGTTGTTCACTGTACAGATGGTATCGCTCATTGAGGCAATGTGATTGCAATTTTGGGCTAAATAAATAAATTTGATTTGAATTGATTTATTTGCCTTAACCGTGATTTTTCCCTAATCGTGATCATACCATCATTGGCATATGTACACCTGAACAGGACAGAAAGTTGCTTCTAAGCCCCCTAGGGTGTTGCTGCATTGTCCTGTATCATCATTCCCTGTGCTGAATATCCAAATCTCATTGACTATTGATGTAGAACATCTTCCGCAGCTGACTGAGGTGAAAGTTAGAATGAATGGATGGCAGTCTGACCACCTCTGGGAGAGATGAGACATCGCAGCGAGGCAGATAGCCAATTAGTCACTGTGAGACCTAATCTAGATCTTTACCTGTGTGAGAGAAATTCTCAAATGTCCCCTCTCATTTTCATATATTGTGCTTACATATGAAACTTAACAAAAGATACAACATTATTATTTAAGGTAAAGTCACATCTTATTGTTTGTGTGCTTCCAACGTGAGTTCTATCTTGTGATATCTATGTGGTTGCAGAGTGTGAATGGGTGTATTCATGTATTGTATGTAGGCTAATGTGAAGGAACTGAGGTAATTAATGTATTGTTTCAAATTATTATAAAGGCTGAGGAAAGACTGCCTCTCCTCAGTTAACATCTGTGCTCCGCTGGTGTGTGACTCTTGTTCGCAAGCAATAAACAATTTCTAGTGAAGAAATGTTGCGTTAGAGCTTGGTGTTTGACCGACTCTCATCTGCACTAGACGAGCAACTGGTTTTCCACGACACCCTGTCTCTGACTAGCTTCCTCACTGCCTTTGCTAAGATGCACTCTCACACACAATCCGTGGTGCCAACTGTGCAGCTGGGTTGTAAGTATACAGCATCACAAATTCATGACCAAGCTCTTTGTTCATTTTTATCGTACGATTTCTTCCTATACTTAAAAATATTTCCTGAGCTAAGAGGCTTCATTGATTTAGTCATCAACCGTTTGAGGCATCCCTCCCCCATACCCATCCTCTATTCACTTCTTCTTTCACTGCCGTCCCTCTCCTCTCCTCTCCTCTCCTCTCTCATCCCTTATTTCATTTCCACACTTCCTCCCACTCCCACTCTTTCTCTTCCATTCTCACTTCCTTGGTTCCTTCCTTCCTCCCTTTCCCTATCGCACTCCCAAAGCCTTAACGGAGAATGTGGAAAGGCGAGACCTCCTGTCGGTGGGAAAAAAGGGAGAGACCATCAGCTTGCAGACGGAGGGATGTAGCAAAGGTATAGGATAGCAGGTAGTAGTATAAGCCCCCCCCCCCCACGCACACACACATCCCATCAGCCCCCCTCCCCTTCCACCCCTTCCTGTGCCAGGGTGGTATGACCTGCTGGATTACAAAACAGCCCTCCCATGTGCCTGCCTGTTCTCTGTGCCAGCTGAGAGACAACGATACCAAGCTACTGGAGTGCCGGTGAGGGCGACAGAGAGGAGGAAGAGCTAAATTTGAGAGATGTTTGGAGAGGAAAGGAAGAGGGAGGAAGTGAAAAAAAAAACGGTGATGCAGATCATGAAAAGTAAAAAATGTACAGGCAAGGAGTTGAAAGAAGGAGAGAGATGGAAGAGGGGAGATAGTGGAAGAAGACAGGCGCCGAAGAAAGAAAGAGAGTGTGTCTTGGAGAGAAAGGAGGGAGTTTTGAGCGATAACAAATTTACTGTAAATGAAAGCTGTGAGAGGTGCAGGACGCTGAGAAGCATCAGCACTGTCAGAGCATGTTCAACCCTCAGGGACAGCCGGGGGTAAGTCACACACTACTCTGCTACACATGCATGTACACATTCACTGTTTCACACACACTGATGCGTTTACACTCTACAGCATCTTTCTGTATATCTACTACACCCTGTCAGTATGGCCTAGAGGCTAAATTTCACACACAATGGCACTTGATTTGCAATCTTTGGTGTAGTGAGTATATATTTCTAGGAATGATAACCACCCGTGAGATTAGTAGGTTTTCTACCAGTGAGTAGAGCTTCTCTGATGTGGCTGAACCTGCAGGTCAAAACCTCCACGGTGCTTTTAAAGAAGGACAATCTGAATAGGATTGAATTAATAACTGGATTTTCACTCAGTAAGGAGTCCTGACAATGCTTTCTTCCCTTTTACATCCTCGATTTATGCCTGTGCTTGTCTTTCTCTTTGTTGGCCCAGGAAAGCACATTGTGGCCTTTTTTTTTATAAGATAATTGAGATGAGAGGGATTGATAAAGAGTAGAGTTGTCAGGGGATATGGATAATGGCAGGAAAGAAAGGAGGGAGATGAGCTTTGGCTGCGTGGAATCAGTTTCATATGATGTCTGACAGGCTGTGATGGAATCATTATGTATCCCCACGTGACAAAGAGATTCTTTAAGAAACTGTGTGTGTGTCCATGCAAGTGCTTGGTTGTACTTCTGCCAGAATACACACTGAGGTGCACACACATTCCTGTAGCACACAATCGTCCTCTCTCTTCTGCACACAAACAGCTCAATTTCAAAATAACCAAGCAATTGAGCTTTAAACTGAGTTGCAGCAGCCATTCAAGGAATCTTCTAAGCCAGAAGTGTCTCAGTTGAATTTTCTCTATGCTACATGAGAGAGGACCCTCAGTTTTAGGGAGTAGTTAAGTCCTTGTTTAGCAGCACTGTAGATCCAATTGTTTCCTGTGCCAGGAGGCGAAGGGGTCACTTCAACCTATCGTACCAGGAGGATGGAGTGGGTTTTATTTTCTGAATGAAGACCCATGTGGATGGGCGCCTGCTCTTTTATGCTCCTAATGTTCCTGCACCTGCATGTGTTCATTCAGACTATTTATTGCTGGTTAGTTGCTGCTACACAGGGGAAAAATTCAACATCAGAAGTCAAAGTCATACTGCTAATGCATAGCTGGATGTCAGGAAAGGCGGGGTCAGCGCTCATTTGTCCTAAAATTGCTCTTGATTTGTTTGAGGTTTGTACTTTATCAGAAAGCTTTATGCTGCTTGATGTTGCCATTTTACTTTGACGACATATTAACACAGCTCAGTTTTGTGTATTTAATGAAAGAATCCATACAAACAAAAACATGCTTTCACTCAAGGGTTCATTGCTTTTGTTTCATTTACTTTGGCTGCATTTGGACTGAAAAAGAAAGCAAAGGATCTGAGGAAGAGATGCAGATTCTGTCAGAGATTTAAAAATCTGATCTACTCCCAAAGCTGAGTGTGTTTTGGGAAAGTGAAATATGGTGAAATCTCAGATATGTTTCAAATGATTTACATCTTTAATCGTGCTGAAAATCTTCTTATTCGCCTTAAATGAAATAGTCAGGAGGAAGTCTAAATTTGTGTGCACGTCAGTCAAAATAAAGGAGAGTTGGGTAGCTTATTAGCAGGCCAGGAAGGAGCAGGTACTGCACATGTAACCCTTAGGTCTCCATCTGGAGACACACACACACACACACACACACACACACACACACACACACACACACACACACAAACACACATGTTTTTCCTCTTCTCTTGTTCATTCTTGCCTTTATCTTAGTGGTGATCAGTGTAGTTGCCCCACCTTCATTTAGCAGCTTCTTTTATGTGCTAATAATTGCCCAAAGTGATGACGCTGATAGTATGTGATTGTGTATTTGGCCAGTTTTTATGCCCTGAAGCCTGTGCACACTCACATGCTGGCAAGCAAGTGATAATTTGCATATCAAAATGCACAAAGCAGTAACTGTATGCAGCCATGTGATGCAACAATCTGCCTCAGGTGCGAAGCATTATCAACACATACAAACTAGCTCGGTTAAACATTAGAATATCTCTCATCTTTATCGGTGATCTCATTCCGCTGCTTAGTCACTGAGTTGCCTTTAAGTGTATAAATGCAGACCTGGGCTCTGAGTTGGTCCAAATGCTGTTAAAAATCTAAATAAATGTGACTTCTTACAAAAAAGGCTGACGTCAAGCAGGCATTTTACAAAAGAAATAGACATCCCCAATTTAATTTGTCACTCTCTTTCATTTGATTAGGAGTAATTTAGTCTCTTTTTTACTTGCTGAATGCTTGGTCATCCTTCCTTGTCTCCTAGAGGCTGCGAAGCGCCAGCTGTATTATCCGGGCCATGGTTTCTCTCTTCATCATCACACACAGAGCTGGTTCTTATTTTTCATATAGAGGCACTGGCCACTGACTCTGTGGCTGTGTGTGACGAGAGTGTATTATATGTGTGTAGATAAGGGCCATATTTAGGCCCTTGGGTGTGGCACACAAGAGAATCTTAAAACACTGCCACGTTTTCTTGCCAACGGGTTTGAATACAGATAATCTGATTAATCTGGTGTATTTTCTTTTTGCTCTCATCCTTGGTGTAGTTGTATTTATTTGATTGTATACTACTTGTATAGACAAATTCTTGTGTATGTCTGTATACACTCCTGATCAAAATTTTAAGACCAGTTGAAAAATTGCAAGAATTTACATTTTGCACTGTTGGATCTTAAAAAGGTTCTAAATAGAGTTTCAAAATGCAAAAAGAAGAAATGGGAGTGACACACACAAAAAAAATGAGTAAACAATTATTGAAAACAACAATTAAACTGAAATAGGCTGTTCATCAGCTGATCAAAAGTTTAAGACCACAGCCTTTACAAGCCAAAAGCCATATAATGTGGATTATATGTCATTTTCTGTCAGGCATTCACACTGTCATGACCTCCTGATGGCAAAAGCCAAAAAGCTTTCTCTCGTTGAACATGGTTGGATTGTTGAGCTGCATAAGCAAGGCCTCTCGCAACGCGCCACCGCTGCTAAGGTTGGACACATTTAGACAGTCATTTTGAATTTCTTAAAAGATTCTGAGGGTTATGGAACAAAAAAGTCAAGTGGTAGACCCAAAAAATTGCGCTGAGCCAGCGGATCCGATTGGCTGTCCTTCAAGACACGGGACGATCCTCGTCCCAAATTAAGGCCGTTACTGGTGCCGACTGCAGCCCAATAACCATCAGACAGCATCTGCGAGAGAAGGGCTTTAAGAGCAAAAAATGTCTTAAAAGGCCTCGTCTCCTTCAACACCACAAAATTGCCCATTTGGACTTTGCAAGAGAGCACCAAACATGGGACATTGAAAGGAAAAATTTAACCTTGATGGTCCTGATGGCTTCCAACATTACTGGCATGATAAGGAGATCCCCCACATGATCTGGGGTGCTTTTTCCTTCAATGGAACAATGGAGCTTCAGGTTGTGCAGCGGTGTCAAACGGCGGCTGGCTATGTGGAGATGTTGCAGAGGGAGGGCATCCCTCATGACTGAGGGCCCTCCTAATGACTGGGTTTATCAACAGGACAACGCTGCAGTTCACAATGCCCACCTGACAAAGGACTTCTTCCAGAGGAATAACGTCACTCTTTTGGACCATCCTGCATGTTCCCCTGATCTAAGTCCAATTGAGAACATTTGGGGATGGATGGCAAGGGAAGTTTACAAAAATGGACATCAGTTCCCGATAGTGGATGCCCTCCGTGAAGCCATCTTCACCACTTGGAGCAGCGTTCCCACTAGCCTCCTGTTTTGAAAATGTTGTTTCTGTTTTAGGGGGGTTTCTGTTTTTTTTTTTGAGCTGTGATCTTAAACGTTTGATCAGCTGATGAACAGCCTATTTCAGCCTATGTTTAATTGTTGTTTTCAATAAGTTGCTTACTCAATTTTTTTGTGTGTGTCTTGCAATTTTTCAATTGGTCTTAAAATTTTGATCAGGAGTGTATACAGTATTTGTTAAAAATGCAATCCAACTGAAACATATGGTGTGTACTGTAAATTGTAAAAGGAATCACAGGTGTTATATCTTCAATTATGGTCCATTGATATCTGGAAAGAATAAGGAAATCAAACAAGCCTTGACACAGTTACATTTACATAATTGATTATGCTGACATATTATAACATATTATAGTCATTTAATTTGAACAAGGAGCATTAAACTTAAAAATGTATTCTTGGAAAAATGAACACTAAAACTAACACATGCAGAACAGAATTCATGGTCAACCTATACGCTATTTCTGAAGCTTTCAACTACATCTTCAAAAAGCTAGCATGTGGACCTTCAGCTAAGATTTATTTTGTGTTGCCAATTATACTGGCAAAAAGAAAATTTACATAATGATTTTATTTTTCTCTTATGCTCAATATCTATCACCATGTGGAGAAACAGATCACAGATTATTGTGGTGGATATCACATTGTTCTTTAAAAAGGAATATACCATGTATGTTATGGCATGAGCATTAAATACTCCATACATCAGCCGCACAATATAAAATGTTACTAATGGGTTTTTTTATAACAAAAGACCAGAAATAGTGAAT
This sequence comes from Acanthopagrus latus, assembly GCF_904848185.1. Lineage (NCBI taxonomy): Eukaryota > Metazoa > Chordata > Actinopteri > Spariformes > Sparidae > Acanthopagrus > Acanthopagrus latus. Next base: position 1,443,481 of record NC_051055.1, on the reverse strand, counting down.
GTCAAATATTTGACAAAAACCAGTGCATAAAATAAAATAATAATAATAATAATAATAATAATAATAATAATAATAATAATAATAATAATAATAATAATAATAACATATCAGCCTTTTAACGTATGCCAGTTGCTCTGTGTCATATATATTGCAGCGAAGACAACATAACAAAAGTAATCTATTGAAATGACTGGGCCAAGTTCATAGGCAAATTACACATTTTAGAAATAGTGTTGGGTTTCGGATGCCAAAGGAACAACAGTGTGATTCTTAATGCAGCCTATACCCTGCTGCATTAGATGTGGCACATATGATAAAAATGCAATAAGATAAGGGACAAGAAATGGTGCATTTACTATTCAAAATTAAAATAATTACCCCTCACCAATAACTTAACACACACATCAAACATGTCATTTGGGAATGCATGTTCGTGTGTGTTCATGTGTCTCACTTGAAATCCTTTGATCTCCATCACAGAGTCAGTAACAAAGATAGTTACCAACGAATGTAATTACGCACATCTGTACTTTGACTTTTGCGAAGGAAATTGCACTAAAATATGTGGTAAAAGTGTTTAAATGTCACTTCCATTATGGTGTTAATAATTTCAAATGTAACTTGATTTCCACCCTTTCATTTGATTTAATTACATATCAAATGGAAAAACACTTTTTTCATGTTTAGGACTGCTTTAAATGCAATTCGCAAATGAAATGACTATGAAAATGGCATTTTGTTGAGCTTTGTTCTTTATCACACACACACACTTTTCACCATCACACACACTCTTACTAAAAGGTAGCAGTCCACTGTTTTTAAGATTTACATCTGTCCGTCCTGCTTTAAGAATTACACCAAGTCTGCATAGTCAGAAAATACAGACAGCTCAGCTGGTGACTCGGGTGGACTCAAACACCCACAGTCAGCAGAAAACAACCCTGACTGGCCTGGTTCAGACTTGTTTGATTGCCATTCAGTTTCTCTACACTGACATACTAAAACAGTTATCAGCTACATAATCCTTCATTTCTCTTTAAAGAGCAGCCATTGGCTGAGCCTGGCTCATTTTTCACATGTCTTCATCAGCTCTGTGTCAAAACATCCACCAGTTTGCTATCTTGTAGTAATAACACCATTACCAGCCATCAATAATGCAGAGGGGCCATGTACATGTAGCCATACTGTCCCACAGGAGTGATAGAATTGACATGAGTGCTGTTTCATTCCTGATGGCTGGGGTGCAGCTACGGGTTGTAAAGGTGCCTGTTTATTTATCCAAACACATAACCCCTTCAGAGGAAAAACTCACACACTAACATACCTGTAAATATACACACACAGGCATGGAGCTGGGTAATCATTACAGTGTGTAGGAATACACACTGGCACAAGTGGAGAATACACATCAAACATTATCCCAGCATGGTACACAAAGTGGCTGAGGAAGAACAGACACCACATGCATGAGTCGCGTATCACACACATCACATGATCACACAATGTATGAGTCGGAGTCTTTGTGTGCTGTAAGCATGTAGGAGAGGACGATGACTGTGTCTGTGTGTGAACATCTGTGCGTGAATTCCAACATGTCTGTTGAAATTCCCGGAGAAAAGGGGGGCTGCAACAAGGTGGACTGTTAATGCTGCATGTTTTTTAGCCAGACACCGTCAAAATATGTGTGTGTGTGTGTGTGTGTGTGTTTGAGAGAGAGAGCGATACTCCTACATGTTTCCATCCAGACAGAGCTACACATCCATGTGGGAGGGGTTATGAGAACAATGATGGGTTCTCGTTTCTCTCTCATGCACACGGTGTATGTGAGCACATGGGAGCGCATCTGTGATGTGATGACTGGGAGTGTGCATGTGTATGTATGCATGTGTGTATCTGTGTGTGTGTGTGTGTGTGTGTGTGTGTGTATGTGTGGGTGTGTAAGGCAGTGGACTCTCACATGTGGCTGTGGAACTGAAAGGTAAGCCCTTTTCTTTTTCTTTGTCTTTGTGTTGCTGGATTCCTTCAGTGATTTGCTGGATATTTGAACTCTAACTCTAAAAGTGATTGATATTAACTGTTCAATCATATTTCTTTGTTCCCTTCTCCAGACTTACTGTTACAGCCTGCTTACCATCCTCTAATTCGAGCAATTAGGTACTTAGTGTGGCTAAGCAGGTTTGAAAGCATTAAAGAGCTTATTGGCTCATAGTAACTCCATGATCCACACCTACCATTTGTCTTGTGCCAGTTTGATGTATGTGTATATTGGCTGTGGGCTGCCACAAGCCCCCAGAGATAACGTACCCTCAGTCCCAATTTGTCAAAACAGTTTACGCAGGGTTACCAGAGGATATACCCTCTGTCTTCCCATGCTGAACTCACACACACACACACACACACACACACACACACGCACACACGCACAAAACATGCAGAATCAATTGTAGTGCATATGTGCGCATCCCACACAGCGGCGGCAAGATTTCCATATTGTCTCCCACCAAAGGAGCTCTAATGGGTGGTAAACTTCCCATTATTAATTTGTTGCAAGCTGATATTAGCTCCTGGGTGTGTGTCGGATGACATATAAGGGACAAAGAGGAAATCAGGAAGAGAGAGGGATGGGGGAGCAGACATTAGACAGAACAGGGTGAGAGGTAACGGGTCATGGAGATGAGGTGATCACATGAAAATGAAGGAAAAGAGCAGATAAATGAAAGAAATAGAGCGCAAAGGTGACAGAGGAAGGGAGAGGAGGAGGAGAGGAGAGTTGGTGTGGTTGGGGTCTGGTTGCTCCCTACAGACAGGCCCCCCAAACATGCAGACTGCATCTCTGTCCTCCCTCCCCCAGCCGGGGTGCATGGACAGCAGGCAGGCATAGTGGCCCTTTGTTTGACATATAGCTGCACACAAAGGCATCCGGTCCTTATATAGCACTGGAGAGCGCACACACACACATTCTCATCAGGACCCCCTCTGATTGGCTTAAACCAGGCATCATGCAGATGCAAGAATTATCATTATGTCTCTGATGAGAAAGATAAATGATAGACTCTACTGACATTACTTATGATAATGCTGTTTTGTAGAGCAGATGTACAGTATGAGATCTTTGTTCCTTCTCAGACAAAAGACAGTAGTATTGACTCTAGAGAGCACATCAGCTTGCTTTGAGACGGCTCCTCCTGAGGCATGTGATTCAACTGTCGCCAGCATTCTTGTAGAGACACATGTGTTAGTCTGAACACACATTTTCCAATGATCAGTTTTTTGTTACCAGTTTTATATTCAGAAACCAGCACATGTACTGTGGATGGCTATGAATAGATTCAGAGTAAATAAAGCATTTGCACACCTGAACAATGCAAGAGTCACATTTAATGCAGGATTTAGTAAAAATGAGAGCAGAGCAATAACCTGGGCCTAATGTGATTGATGCACCAGTGTGTGTTTTTGATGAAATCAGTCATAGGTTAAATGCTTGGTGCACTGCCAGGACACAGCAGTACCAGCAGCTATTCATGTTGATAATAAAAGATATGATATACACTCACTTATGCCTCAGGGATCAGGACTATATAAAATCCCCCTGACACCTTTCATGAAATTAACCCCAGCATTACAGAGCAGCCATGTTTGTTTATGGCCAGGGGACCCATATGTCTTACAGGAAACTGAACAGGAGACAAGGAAATAGACTGATAGACAGAGGGAGAGAAATATGGTAGGGAAAAAAAAAAACCTTTTTTAAGTTTACTGGAAAAGGCTTCTTCCATATTTCAGGGGGATCATTTCAATGAGATGACAAGCTTTCTGCATGAATCTGTGGTAAATGGATTTCACACCACACTCTTCGCAACAGGGGATTTAGGGTGCTGGCGGGCAAGTGAGCAATATCAGCCACCAGAATGTCAGCAGTTTCCAATCCGCCATTCGAACAGCAAAACACTGTGGAAAACACTGTACAAGACAGTTCGTGGCATTAGCCCTGCTTGGCATCACGGAATCCAGAAACATTCTGCAGCAGAAAAAAAAAACAGCATTCTGGTATTTTAGTATGGTAAAAATAACATTTAAAAAGGCAGACATGGTTTATGTCTAGGGGCATATACAAAGTGTAAGGATTTGTGATCATGAGGAAGCCCAATCTTGCATTTTTCATTATGGAAGATATTACCACAGTGCCTAATCCCATACACTGTGCTTAGCTACTCAGAAAAGAGGGAAAAAAACAGTGTGTGCTGGGAGGAGGGGGAGTGGTGAGGCTTTAATTCCAGCTGAGGATGGCAGGTATGTTAAAACCAGATAAAACAAGACGTTAATTGAGTGACAGGGTTTGCTAGTGGGCTTTATCACTGTGTGTGTGCGTGCATGTGTGCGTGCATGCGTGCGTGTGTGTGTTCACAGGCTTGTGAGATAAAGAGGATTTATGTGTGTGGTCTTACGGATCCTCCTCTTTACCTCTGTCTCCTTAATTCTGCCCTTTGTCTGCTGGTTTTCACCCTGTCTACTTGAGCTGTGTGTCTCTTAGGAAGCTATGGGCTGGTGGGTGAGGAGAGGTTAAGCCTGTGCACAGTTACATCAAGGACATCAGCACAAATGACAAAAACCAAAACTTGAAATCAGAGGGCTTTGAAAAGATACTCAGTTGCTTTTGGAAACATAACGGCCCTTGTCTGACACCTTTCTAGGGACTCAAATGATATCTGTCAATATATTTAGATTCTCACACAGTTCAAATCACCTCAGAGGAGATGAACAAAAAAACAATCATTTCAGCTGTTGTTCATAGAAGAATGTGTGTGATGCCCAGATCGAGTGGTAACTACTCTGTGAGTCAATACTCCCTGTCACTTCAAAGTGATGCAGTTAAAAGCTAATGCACTGTGCCTTGTGTGTATATGTTTGTGTGTGTGTGTGTGAGCTCTCTGTCTGGTGCTTTTAGCAGAGCTTTGAGGATAAATTTGCTTTCATTTGAGGAGCAGGCTGAGGTAATTGTGACCAGACCCTGGAGCCTCTGCGCTCATCTTTCTATTCTGATCCCTTTTTTAAGATGCCCTAATTCCATATCCTCATTTCTTGAAAAGGAGGTGAGAGACTTTGTACTGAAAGTACAGCGTTCAGCACAACTCCTCCAGAGAAACATTTGAATGCAATGCACCTCAAAGTGCTGCATATGAGGCTTGATTATAATTCAGCAATTGAATACAGTACAGTGACTTTGACTAGGTTTAAAGGGTCAGTTCACCCAAATTACAAACAGACAACACTGGACTTAACGTGGCTTTTTTTAAACAATCACTGAATAAATGCTTTATACAGCATTTCATTGTTAACAGTAAAACAGCAATTAACTAAAATTGAATTAACTATACCTTTACTTTTTTGAAATACTTATTTTTTTATTTTCTGTTTCAGAGAAATGTAATAGAAAAATGTAAAAACATGCTCATGAGGTTCATTCTCATGTCTTGACATGCCACCATTGTCCATTTCTCCTATTGATCTCGGCATTGTTCCTCTTGAGCTCTTACGCTATGAGTTAACTGTTCCATATCACATATTTAATCTTGTGCTGCTGGTTCAGCTCTCTAACACTTCTTTGTTGTAGACTTATCAGCTGCCAACAAAACTTACAGCAAATTATGTCTTCGTTTACTCAATATTTACTGTAAGATACCAAAGAACATACCTATACCTCAGTCTAAGTAGCTCAGGATCTTGAGAACAGCCATTTGACCATTTTCCCCAAACTGTACAATTTCAGGACGAAGCCAAAATACACATACATGGTCTCCATCTTTTCCCTACATTGTCTCCAGCATGATTCATTTTGAGTGTTAAAGATGTTAAATATAAAGCTTTACTTGAAAATTCTTGTTTGATTTTTTTCTTTTTTAGGGTTAGGGTTGAAGGGATATTCTGGTGTAAGTTTAATCCATGGTCTAACACACCTTGGCACCAAGTAGGACCCCCCCTCGAGAGATAAAGTTCGCGGACCGCTAGCTTACGTAGTTTTAGCATCCTCAGAAACGACCGCACAACAACAATACACTGCAGTAAATGGGTCCAAGTAAAAATTGCCATCAAAAAGCCACAAATAATGCTCAGAACAGCACCAAACTTCAGCAACATTAGAAACAGGGTCCCAGCACATATTTCAAGGCATCAAACATTTGATAACGTTGCCGTTGTCGGAAAAGATAAACAAGATTTTTAAGGCTGATACCGATACAAATATTTGGTGATTTAAAAATCCCATATTCTGATATATCGGCCGATATATATATACATATATTGGAGCCTGACCGATTTATCAGCGGGCCGATCTTATCAGCCGATATCAGGCATTTTCCAAACAATCAGTATTGGCATTTATATTGGCCGATAAATGAATATTTGAAAAATGAAATAAAAATGGGGAAAACACCCTCCAACCATGTTATGAGTGTTGGCGTCCACCAGAGAGCACTCTACAGCAGGTCGAGTCTATGCCACCTGACTGACATACGTACATGACGGCCAGTCAGAGATCTCTTCTTGTAGGGTCACGCGTCACGGGTCACCTTGCATGCGCAAACACGCTAGCTACTGCAAAATACAACAAATTTTTTTTTTGCATTTTTCAAACTACCATCGCTATTCCAAAGAAGTGGAATGTCTACCTGCAGTGAGAAACACTCGCAGTCTACAATGTCTCTCCGAAGCTGCTGTGTCAAATCCTCGGCCATTACTTGACAGCGCTGTGTAACTGTATTTCTTGATAGCTGCCTTAATGAAGCCCTCTTTTATCATCTTAGCACAAAGTGGAACAAACAAAACAAAGAATAAATGGAGCGCCTGTCAGTCCGCATGGAGGGAATAGCTCTGTCCTTATAAACAAACTTGTGTCTGGAGGCTCCACGCACACAGCGGGGGGCGACACAGGAGACCAAGAGATCCAATCCCAGCGATGGAACCTGGGGTGAAGTGACAGCAGAGGTCCAGGAGCTCCTGCGCTGAACACCTGAAGACCCCGTCAGCAACAGCGGAGCAGTGACCATCCAACATCGCTGTGAGCCGGGAGAGACCACAGCAGCAGAGAGTGACAAAGGAGCCAGGCGGTGAACAACCCTGAGGTTGTGGTGGAGTGAGGACCAACAGAACAATGAAGGACAGCCCACAGAGTACTAAGTACGTCGGTTTGCAAGTTAATGTTGCTAGGCTAACAGCTGATTGGCAAGGCTAACAGCTGATCAGTGGGGCTAGCAGCTAATCAGTGGAGAGTCGGTGGCATACTTTTTAACAGTTTGAAAGTGCCTCTCAACATTCTCCTCCTTCGGAATAGCGATGGTAGTTTGACAAATGCGCATTTTTTTTATACCCCTTATTTTGTTGACATCAACTGAAGCTGCTAACCAGGACACTTAGCTCACTTGTGTTTTGCAGTAGGTGGCGCGTTTGCGCATGCATGGTGACCTGTGACACGTGTAATTAATGGCTTGGGAGATGGGATGGAAAAATCAAGCGCCAAAATATCCGTTAGAGATACGAGGGAGTGAAGAAACACCTGAGGCTACAGCTGAATACAGGCTAATCTACCCCGCATCTCTGAGAGTCACCTGTCGCAGATCCACCAAGATGTTTGACAACCCAGCTGCGGTGGAGAAATACGTTGAGTCACGTGTCGATGTGTGAACATTACTTACGGTTTACAGTTAAACAATGGACATTATGGACATACATTGCACTTGATCTGGAGCTCTGAGATTGTGATCATTTTGGGCTGACTTTAAGCCGTGCCTCCCAACCTCCCAGATGGATATCTTTCTTTTGTTGCTAGAGAACTCTTTCACTCAAGCACCTCTAAGTTTAGGAGAAGGACAGAGTCTACGTTTAATGCCATGTTAGGCAAAGCGTGCCTTAGATGCACTGGTTTTTGTTATAGTGTTGCGTTCTGGTTCTCACTCTGTCACAGATTACTTTACAGGCAATATGTATCCAGACATTATTATATTTCATAATCTATAACCATGTCGGCTTTGAAGCTATGCACTGGGAATGTAAATGGTGTTCATACACCTGTTAATAGGAAAAATAGCTTTACTTATCTTAAAAGGGAATGTGTTGATGTAGCGCTGTTGCAAGAAACACACAGTGAACATTTGAAATTACAACAAGGAGGTTTTGGACAGGTTTATTTTTCATCTTTTACTTCAAGAAGTAGAGGTATGGCCACCTTAATCCAGAGAAATGTACCATTCAAACTTATAGACTGTACAAAAGACACAGCGGGTTGTTACGTGATTGTGTTGACAACCGTGGCTGCAGGAAGTGGTGGTACTGGGGGTGCTGCAGCAGCACCCACTAGTGTCAGGAGGGAAAAAATGTATGAAAAATATTTTGCACAATTTATAAATTCCTTATGAATATTTTGGGAAATGATTTTTACACACGTAGGCTATTGCGTGTATTTTGGATTTTAATCTAATCATTTTTAGGCCTAAACAAAACAGGTTCATGGAAGTTGCGTTGTCAACGCCAGGCAGACTAATGGTCACCGAGTAAAGAGGTTTCCCACTTGCTCCATGCAGCCTACATCCAGGGCAGCAGCAGGCTAGTAAATTTACAAATACAAAATAACTATTTTGAAAAGATTGCTCATGCTATCCAGAGGGAAACTGCTTTCTGCTCATCACACTGCCGATTTTATGGCCTCATGGCTGATGGTACAACTAACATTAGCACCACTGACTCCTGCAGTCTGAAGTATGTTGACAGCAGCTTTGAGCCTTACATTGTGTTTTGGGGATTTTTAAATGTCTGGGACAGCACTGGAGAAACTTAGAGAAAGAGAGGGCAGTTATCAAAGCAGCATAGGGAAGGAGCGTCAATCTGGAGGCCCTTCAGCTCCCAGAGGAGCTTGACACAGACCGCCTTGAACTCAAGCTCAAAATGCTTGGGCCAAGTGTCGCCAAGCAGCTTGCTGATGTCACAAAAGATAGTGGGTCTAAGTGTGTCGCAGTCCAAGACGCAGCATCATGTTTGACAAAGCTCCAGCCACAAACAAGAGCTATGTTTTCAGAGAGAGAAAAACTGGTCGAGTTATGTCTGTGCCTAACCATCTCCATGGCCTCATCCGAGCACACTGTCTCTGCCTTGCGTCTTTTGAAGACATGGGTACGCAGCACCCTGACCCAGAAAAGACTCACACACCTTTCGCTGATGCATGCCCACACAGACATTCTTAACTCCCTGGACATTTGTCCCCTCATGAGAGACTTTATCTCCACGACCCCAGAGCACACCTCGACATTTGGGCACCTGTAACCAGGGCACCTGGCCTGCAGCTCAAATTAAGAGCATGGTGCTGCTGCACACTTTTTCAACTATTTATGCAGTTTAATGTCATACTATAGTATTTTTGCAAGGTGGTGGGGATGGAGATAGAGATTGTTATTTTAATCATGTGTTCTGTGCATAATGAGTGTGGAGAGCTGTTCAATAACGTCCTTAAATAATCAGAGATTATTTCCTTGTGGTGTGCGTAAAAGGATTTTGGAGCTAATAGGTTTGCGTGTGAAATAAACGTAGATGATGCAACGCATATATTCATCTGAGTACTGATGATGTCTCTGTGTTACAGACCCTGGCTGTGTGCACTGAAGTGTATATGACAATAAAGTAGTGAATCTCAATCTATTTATTTATTTTTAAAATGTATTTCCTATAGGCTCATAGGTTTTTTTTGTCCAAAAAAACCCCAAACAATTTTTTCACAACACCCAGTTCAAAATTACTTCCTTCTCTAAAGATAGATCTTAACATTAGAAACACATTTATTGGAGGAGATTATTTAAATTTATTTAAATCCTGTACCAGGACTGACTACTTCTTCCTCCCAATAATCTTGTTGCAGTCAGTTATCTCCAGCTCTAATGGAAATATAGTTATTTCTGATCATGCTTCTGTGTCCATACAATATAATTTAAGGAACCCAGTCAACATTAGACACTAGAAGTTCAACCTTTCTATCCTAACAGACCAAAAATTCATATCTTACTTTAGAGAAGAATTTCACTCATTTCTGTTTGTTAATTCAGCTTCCACCAATGACCCCTCGGTCCTGTGGGAAACATCTAAAGCTTTTTCAAGAGGTCTTATTATATCTTATATGTCCACTAAGAGATGAAGGCAGGACAAACAAAGAAACATCTTTGAGTGCAAACTGAAACATGCTGAGAGAGAATATGTTAAAAACTCATCTGTACAGAAACTTAAAGAGATTTCTGTACTTAGGTGCACTTTAAACTTACTACTAACAGAAGATGCAGAAGGTAAAATCAGACTTGCTATACAAATATCTATATCTGACGCAAAGGAAAGCAGATTCCCAAATGATTTCCTCAGTTCCTCAGGCTCTTGAGGCCATAGCCATTAACAACACATTTAAAACTTTCTATGAAAATGTGTATAAATCTGGACTACAGACTGATACAGCTGAGGACACTTTTTCTCCTCTCTTTCCTAGTTTATCTGACGACCAGAAAATCTCTTGAAGCTCCAAATCTAAGAAGGAAGCGGTCAGTGCTATTAAAGGGTTACAGTCTGGTAAAACACCAGGTCCAGATGGACTCAGTAGTGAATTCTACAAAGAGTTCCCAACTTATTGATTGACCCTCTTTTAAATATGTTTAATGACTCTTTTAAGAAAGGCATTTTACCGCAGTCTTTGAGAAAAGTGCACGTCTCTCTAATTTTGATTAAAGGGCAAAATTCCTGAGGACTGTGCCTCATACAGGCCCATCTCCCTGTTGAATGCTTATTTGAAACTCCTCTCCAAAATATTAGCACAAGACTAGAAGGCTTACTCCCTATTCTTATAAATGATGACCAAACTGGATTTATTAAAGGAGAACTTCGGTCGATTTAAACATGCAGCTTTATTGCTCAAGCTGCCCTTGACTTGCCAGTACCGAAGACACGAGCACATTTGGTCCAAACATTACAGGGCTCCGTGAACGGAGCGTTAGTGTTAGCACTCCGTTTTTTAATAGTCTTTGCTATGACGTTATGTTGCTGTGGGCTGATATAATATTTTGAAATAATAGTAGTAATGGCACTGGTAAAAAAAAACAAAAAAAAACGCCCCCTGTCGATGAGGGTGCCCCTAGCATTTGCCTATACTACCTATGCCCAGGGCCGTCTCTGCACATACACACCAGCACTGATATGTCTGTGATAGACCAGTATCCAGAGGACTTGTTATGATGGGCTGGTAGTTGCTTTAAGACCCAAAAGCAGTGAGAGCAGTGTTTAAGTTATTCATTCAACACAGGGGAAGCAGGCATGTGAAGCAGGCAGATGAATGAACCAGCTCCAGCTTGGGTTAAACTCCACCAGCAGTGCATTGAAGAAAGCTCACTGTGGCGGTGGTGATGGGTCAGCAGGACGGATCAGGAAAGCATCTCTGACACTTATCAAAGCATGACTGAGTGAACAGAGGGGCTGGAGGCTGGCAGCAGGTGAAGAGATATTAAAAGTTAGACCTTGAGCACAAATCGAAGTACTCGACCATGTGCCACTCAGTAATTGATGAAATCATCCGGCAGTGGGCATGGTGAAGAGCAGACTTTTTTTGGTGTGTGAGTGTGACCAGCAGATGAAGGGGCCCAGCCCAGCTTCTCCACAGGCCCTCTGAGACATACCAAGCACAAAAACCACCACACAAAAAGGCCTCGGATATGTCCAGATATGACAAGTCTTCTGAATTTTGTGATTTGTCCCAGTGCAGTTTTCAAAATTTAAGGTGTGAGTGAGTAACTCTGAATTTGGTATTATAAATAGTACTAAAGAATAGGTGTGCCTTCAGTTACATCCTGGTATATCTTAAATAAAACCCACAGTGGGTCCATGCTGTCTGGATTTATCTCCTCCTGACACCTCGACCACCACTGATAACTGTCTCATCTCAAAGGCAAAACATTTGGATTCCATTTAGTGCCCCTTCATGCTGAAATCGATAGTTGTCCACTCAAGCACTATAACAGCCCAACAACCTCTCCCTCCATTGGTCCAGAGGCAGCAGCTGCTTTCTCGCCAGCCAATCAATGTTGATCATCATAGTGAGGATATAGACGGGGAGCTGCAGGCCATATTGCTTTGTGATTAATGAGCTTATTACCAATGCAGAGAGGACCTTATCACAGCCGCACTGCCGAGGAGAGAGACACAGCCAATACACTCAGATGGACTATAGGGACAACACACACAACTATACACACAAGAAATACACAAGCATACACATGTAGCGACACAAACATGCATTCAATGCCTCTGTGTAATGACTGAGAACTGTGCTTTATGACACTGAATTAAAAACAAGCTGTGTGTGAGAAGTCACAGTCCATGCAGTAAAACACACACACACACACACACACACACACACACACACACACACACAGACCACTGGCTCGTCATTATTATACTTAAAGGATAACAAATGAATGACCCTTACATTTGCTTTCTTCCTGCAGGCCGGCCGTCAGCTTTTATTTGGAGAGCAGATTTTCTGCCTGTAGCCCGGGTGCAGCGGAGAGGTAGGGAATCACTGCAAATGAAACTATTCACTGTCCCTCTGCTGCCTTTTTCTTCAACAGATAAAGGTCAGCTTCAGTTGGGTTAGATTGCACTATTTGATGCGATTGAAATGCGTTTGTTGTTTGTTTCTCCAGTACAGGTACATATTTCATTTATGAGTAAAGCCTTTGCATGAACCTAGCTACACCTTAAATAGTAAATTCTGTTTCCTTACATGAATATATGTAATGTTCAGGCAGGGTTGAGTAGGAGGCCCCCATGGCTGATAGCCTGAGGAAGCTGCAGCGACTTCTCCTCCCAGAAGCTCATATTACTCATGTTGAAAGCTATATGAGGGTGACTCTAGATGAATTGTTCCTTTATTTTTAATAAGTAACACTTAGAGGCCACCTTCGGGAGACTCAGGGAGACATGTGGGAACTGTTTAATGCCTGATAAAGCCTAAAATACTGACTGAAGTCAAATTATTCCTACAAAGTAGGTATGTGATTGGTAATTCTTAGCCAGTGTCCTACAGGGCTGTGTAATATGTAAGTATAATAAGGGGAATAAGGGAAAAGGGAAAAGTTTTTAGTTGCTACTGACTTTGGCTATCAACTGTATCTCTGTCAGTTAAGATTCCCAATTATTATGCCTGTGTGGGTCTGGATCACCAGCCTGGTTAATAGCTGAAGAAACCATAATTAAAGAATTTTTAAGAAAATAATGTATTACATTTTTTCCTGGGTGACATGTGACTCAAGTCATTTGGTCCAAGTCTTAAGTCAAGTTCTAAGTCAAGTCAGCAGCCTGGTCTTAATAAGAACAGAGAAGGAACTAGGTATTAATGCCTGTCTAATAATGATATTATTGGCCAATTTATCTGACCTGTTCTAAAAGTATGGTCTTGCATTTAAGTTGTATTTCAATTATTGATAATTGGTTAAATAAATGATGTATTGAACAAACAAAAAGCCTCAATTTATTTTCTGTCAAGTCAAGTTGCAAGTTATCAAAACAGTGACCTGAGTCAAGTTGAGTTCAAGTCACAGTCACTGGAGTCCACATGTCTGGCTGCATCAACCCATTTTGTCCATCGGTGATCAGATAGTGCAAAACAGAAATGAGTTTTGTATAGTGGTATTGCACAGTGCAGGGTGAGGTCTATATGGAGCAGTGCTGATTGTACAGTCTGACAGCAGCAGGAAGGACCTGTGATACCTCTCCTTCACACACTTAGGGTGTATCAGTCTGTTGCTGAAGGAGCTGCCCAGTGCTGAGAGAGTGTCCTGCAGGGGGCGGGACTCCTGCACCAGCAGTGATGAAAGCTTGTCCATCATCCTGCTCTCTCCCCCCACCTGCACTGAGTCAAGAGGGCATCCCAGGGTGGAGCTGGCCTTCTTGATAAGTTTATCAAGTCTCCTCCTGTCTGCAAGATGTCAAAAGATTATAAACCAGGGTAACCCTTTATTATACCCATTATTAATGAATGGTACATTTATAGTTATGTAAAGTATCAGTCACAGCCCAGCAGATTACATGGAACATTTCAGTAAATTTGTGGAAGCTAGAAATTAATGTATGTATAAAATATAAATTAACGTGATATTTCAGATAAGAGTTATTTGCTGTTTCAGATAAAAAAAAATACCCCCCAAAAAAAACTTGTGACTCTCATTAGCTTCTATTCATTCTGAGTATTTTATGGCAGGCATAACTCACTTTGCTACTGAGTTTTCAGCTAATAAACATGACGCAAACAAGTGAATATGTTGTGGAGACCTTTTTTTAGGATTTATAAACCAGCTAAGGTGCAAAGCCCAAGTATGCCAGGCCACCCTGTGGTGAAGCCACATGCAGGCTCACAGAGGACATCTCTGGCTGTCAGTCTGTCCATTCAGCAAATCCTGCCCCACTAGAACTGCTCTCCTTCCTTTCTCTTTTTCTCCATCACAGACACAGAGACACACACATACACACACAGAATCCCCCAGGAGCTTGGCAAACACCTGCTCAGTTAGGTCGAGGGAATAAGCAAACTGCAAGCAAGCACACTGCCCTGCTCTCAAGGAATGCCATAGCAACCTTTTTTTTCCCTGCAAATAATCCTTTCAGTCTTTTCCTAAAAGTTCTTTTTTTATTAGCAAAATCTCCTCTAAATACACACAAAACTTGTTCGTGAAGGCTGAGAGATAAAGCTTGTATCTAAGAATGTTTTAATTAGTTTCAAGTTCTGGGTATGATTCAATCTGATAATCCTGCCTCTGCTTGTGTGCACCTGCTTCACAGCCATGAGTCACTGTAATCAATTTGCATTTGCACCCCTTGAAGTATTTAGCTAATTACATAATTGTATAAATTCATCAATATATTTTTAGTTATGTAACTCACACATGTAGCTCCTTGTGTTATAAATCATTTGATCACTATCTGACTTCATTTTTCTTCCATCATTTTCACATTAGGATTTATATAACAAGAGCACTCTCCTTCACCTGACTCAATCAACTAAGCTACATTTCGGTCTTATTACAGATCCTATCATTTAATGTGGCCTGGAAATGATCCAGCCGTGGTGCAGCCTAAAGGCAGTTACCTCCATTTTAAATTCTTCTGCAGGGAGGATTATAAAAGTGACACAGATTTTGGGCCGCTGAGCCACCGAGTTCACATTGACGCTAATTAGGAAAAGCAACAATTTAATAGGTGCCAGTAATATAGCACCACTGGCTCTATGACGACTAAATTTCACACACACACACACACACACACACACACACACACACACACACACACACACACACACACACACACACAGTAACATCCCCTTGCCATGGAGGAGATATGATGGTGAGGTTTTGCATTGTCAATCTGAGCAACATATTACATTTCTGAAACCTTCTAAGTCTGTGCAAAGAGTTGTTGTCTCGCTCCATTTTCACCCTTTGTACTCATCTTAATCTTGTCTCATTCCTTCTCTACCCCTTCATTCATCTCCTTGCAGGCTTGCCTTTTCCTTCCCCTTATCTTCCTTTCACTCTCCGTCTCTCTTCCGGTCTGTCTGTCTGTCTGTGGATGCCAGCTGGTTCAGTGCTGCTGCAGTGTGTCACACCTGCCAAACATCCGGTCTAAAAGGAGATCCAGTCACTACTTCTCGCTCCTCTTCTCTTCTCTTTCACTCCCCCATCATGCAATTATCAGAGACTCCACAGCCTCGCATGGCAAGAAGATGACACACCACTTTGTTATAATGTACCTCTCACCTAAGACACTGGTGATAGTAATGTAACTGTTCCTCCTTGAAGCACTGAGCACTGAAAAAATAGATAGTAGACAAGAACATTTAAATGAGAATACCTCAGCAATTCATGATCAAAACTAACGATATGTTCGACCTCTCCACCATCTGTCGCAGATCATTGGTTCCTACTGAAGATGTAAATTTTTTAAAAGCACGTCACAGAGTGGGAGGTTTGGGGAGTTTAATGTTTTTTCTGGGCTTTGAAGTACTATGAACTATGGCGTGCAGTGGTTCCATTTATGAAGATACATCACTGCATAAAAAAATGTAATGTCACAACATATATGTAAAAGGTTGATTGCATGAATTACCTGTAGGAACTACTGCAGTGGATTAATACACACTGAATGGGTATTTGTGACAGCACGACAGTGTAAGTACAGTGTGTGTTTAGAGTAATAAGGCATTTGGATTTAGTTTCAGCCTTATTTATCCCACAGTGGAGGAATTCACTTGTTACAAGAGCCAACAAGTATAGGAAAAATAACCAGACAAATACACATAAAGTTAAATAGAAAATAGATAGAAAAGAAGACACAGTAGAGGAATAAGATACGTGTTGGTTTCACTCATTGAAGCTTTCTCTGTGTGTGTGTGTGTGTGTGTGTGTGTGTGTGTGTGTGTGTGTGTGTGTGTGTGTGTGTGTGTGTGTGTGTGTGTGTGTGTGTGTGTACAGTTATTATGCCTGTGTGTTCCTCAGTGCGTCTGTAGCTTCCTCTAAGCACCAGAGACTTTGAAAGCAGACCATGCAGAGCAACAGACACAGACCAATGGCTTCTTCTAATGAGCAGACTGTTGTTAGTCTGCCGTGGGGACCCTGCTTCTGGGCTGGCACACCCTACAAGACTTTATGAACTAATTAAACACTCAAAGTTGCCGTTTAGACAAGAAACTCAATAATTATACTGAGCTGAAAGAATACTTCTGGAGGAGAAAAAAAAAAAATGCAATTTTTCATCCATATGCTACGTTTGTATTGAGATACAGAGTGGTAATGGCTAAGGCTGGTGCATGTTTGGACTGTCTACCAACCCAGAATGAAACACCTATTTATAGGAATTAATTCCATCTGCTGCTTTGCCATCGTCTTGATGGACCTGGAGATACTGTCATCTTCGCTTTGGAAAGTAAATGTGAATTGCACCCTTGCTGATTTACAGATATCTGTTCTGGTGACAGAGAGCCTGGAGAATGAGATGTCAGTATACAGTTTACTCAAATGTGCAAAACTACTGACTTGCCTGTAGTTTAGAGTTTTTGTTGCCTGTCAGTCAGTCATGGCTGCAATTAAGAAGTATTTTCATTATCAGTTAATATGCATGTCATTTCTCAGTCTAAACAATTTTGAAAATTGTGAAAAATGCTCACCATATATTTATTTGTGACACAGTGAAATCTCCAAGATGCAGGTGGGGAAAGGTGACGTGCTGGGGGAGGTGTCCGGGGGTCACGTGTGGGGTGCTGGTGGTGGCACCACCAGCACCCCACACGTGAGGGTGCTCTTTGTTTGGTGTTTTCTCCAGTAATGGCAGCGCCGTGTGCTCGCAGCCAGTGTTCCTCTTGCTGAGCGCTTCCCAAGATGGCGGTTGGGCACGGTGGCCGGTCGCGTCTGATTCAGGCAAGCCGGCAGGAGAGCAGGTAACTGGAACACCGAAGAGTAGGCAGGCAGGCAGGCAGGCAACGGTGACTCAACTAGGGCAAAAGAAACACCAGATGAGCACAACAGCTTCACAAGCCGAATATCACACAGAAACAAATGATTTACAGGGAGCCAGGTTCGAACTGAATACCTCTCAGGCTGAGAGTATGATCTGGCGATGAGTGGCTGGAGATCCAGGGACTTTATGGAGAAGGTTGATTAGTGGAGTGGTTTCACCTGGCGCTGCCTGCCAGGGGAAGAGAGAAGCCACGCCCATGCACCGGGAACACAGACAGGGGAGGAGACAAGAGGAGCTGACAGACACAACGACAAACAACCAGGGAAAAGCTGGAAGGCTGCCATGATACAGATCATGACAGGGTGATGGCGCAGGTGTCTTGTTTTTTTGACAAACAGTGGAAACCCAAAGTTTTCAGTTTTTTTCCAATTACAGTAAATCCAGAAAAACATTAAATCTTCAGGTTAACTGAAGTGAAACTCTTGCCAAAATGCAACCTAGCCTGTTTTTTGTTAATGTACCTGAGTCATATAAAAGCATAATTACGACAAAAGAGCCACTTTAAGATTTACCGTATTGTCGTTTATGGGTCAAACTCATTTTCAATGGCATGCTAGGGGCACTTCGATAGCATCATGCTGTTTTTAACACAGAAGGTTCAACACAACTTCAACCTTTGCTCGTAGTATCACCAGGGTCTCTACACATGAACACGAGCATTGGGAACATTGTTTGAGTACTCAGAGTTACTAAAAAGAAGTTTTTTGAACAACTCACATTAGCAGTTGCTTGTTCCGCTCATTTTGCCAGTTGAGAAGTATCGATCTCCAAATGCCACGTAACATGGAGGAGAGTTAAGGTGGAACGCTACTGTCTTCCGGCAACAACTATCCAGTGAGAGGTCACGTGACTTTTCCAGCTTTTGATTTTAGTATTATGTCTTATATGAGGCTCCTTTTTCAACTTCAAGGTCAATAATGTTTTTCGCTAATGACAAAACAACGAATTGTCTGTGCATTTATATGGAACTAAGCTTTAGGAGCATTCCAAATTTACTCACCTCCATGTCACATTGATGCTATCATAAAAGTGCCTAGCATGCCATTGAAAATGATTTTGACCCAAAAACGTCAATACAGTAAATCTTAAAAGTGGCTCTTTTGTTTTAATTATGCTTTTACACGAAGGTTTGACTTGGGTACATTCACAAAAAAGGTTGGATTGTGGCATTTTGAAGGAACAGGCAGATCTTTTGGAACTTTTGCATCAAAATGACAAAAATAAAGAAAGAGTCAATTACTTTTGATCGCATGCTAATGAGCCTCGTTCTGACATATTCTACAAATCTTACTATTTTGTCAAATTTTAGTAGCAAATTTTGGTCAAATATAATAATGTAAAGTATTTAATTTAATCAGATTCTTGACACTGAAGATAATCCCAACTCATTCTCATGTACTCTGGATGTAGCTTTCTACATGATGAGGATGAATTTGTCAACTCAGTGGTGCTGCTGTATGTAATAGCACCACTTACTTGGACAGTTCAGAATAGGGGCAAGATGTGGCAGGGCCTCGAAAAAGTCAAGTCAAGGCCTATTTGCCCCTGCAGTCACTGGTTTTGGCATCTTCCCACGCCGGTAAGGCTTTAGGTAGGGTCTTACAACTAATCATACAGTAGCAGCAGACAGCATATGGCTGCCCTTCCAGCTCGGGGTTTTGGCCAAATTGGACATAATTCATCTGGAGCATGGGCTTAAGGCCATCGGCTTGTGTGTGGGTTGAGCATCGTCGATGGGTTTGGGATTCTAAGACTGCTCCTGTTCTTTGCGAGGTGTCTTACGTAGCTTGGTGAAGAGATAGTTTCAATATGATAGAGAGTATCTCCCTACTTAAGATCGCTCAGAATCTTGTGTCAATCAAGTAAAATCTGAGTGATCATGCACACCTGTGTCTGTGACAGCCGGTGCATCTTAATAAATGATCCACGTCATCTGTCAGGTGGGGTCATTCTCTGTACATATGGAATATGGAGCTACATCAATAGTGTAATCTAGTACAGTAAGGAAAGGTATTAGTAATATTCCACAACTGTAAATTTAAGAATAGTTTCCTGTGAGGTCATGTTGTTGTATCAGTCGCTAAGGATAAGTGTTTCTCCACATTATTATTTGTAGAATTTTATTTTTCAATCATATTTGTCATCAAGTCAGATTTTTTTTTGCATTTTTCAGGTTGTGTGAAAATTTAACCAACCAACCAAACTGCTCATTAGCTACATGACTTTATGTTGAGTGGTGCTTTAACTTCACAGCTCCCCTCAGACTTCTATTTGCAGAGCTCTTGTCTCTCTGGCTCTGGGATCTAGAGAGATGTTGGATTGGCAGGCCGGGCTGCTGTCAGCATTATCTCTGTCACTTGTCCTCCTTGGCAGCCAGCTGTTCCTCCTGTGATAAGACTTGAGTTTATTTGAGGGCAGAAAATACTGGACCCAATCTGTGCTGTCCACCGATCACCGAGCCTCTCTCTCCTCACAAACTGCAGCCCATATTCCTCCCTGTCAGTCAGTCAGGTGGGGCCAAAGCTGAGCGAGCTTGTTTGTAAATCTCCTTTGTTGATTTTTTCACTCAGAAACTGTGAAATAGCTTCAGTTTTTTTCACAAGTCTGTTTCAGTTTGCCAGAGTTAAAAGCTGAGTTAATTCCCCAAAGACCCTAAAATAAGAAAACATCTGCTCAAGCAATGAAAAGAGCTCATAATGTTTCTTTTAAAGAATGTGACTTAATGAATTACAAATTAATGCAACGTCTCTGTCAGCCACCTTCATCTTCTCATTTTCCTCATCCTCTTAACAAAAGGAACGATGTTATATCAGTGAGGCCAATTTAAGGCGCCATCTGAATAACTGATGTAAATAGAATAGCTCCATTAGGAAACAGAAAGATTGCTTTTTTTCCAACGGCAGGCAGACTCTGTTTCTCTCCCCGTCTCCTTCTTTCCCACCCTGTCTGTGGACTGCATGGTAAGCACAGCTGTCTGAAGGCGGCGTGAAGTATGGACTGCTCCAACAGGAGGGGGAGAGATGGGCTGAAAGGGACGAGAGGGATCTCTGTGTTAACTGGGTGTGGCATGGCCAAGCTGCATCGCTGCCACTAAGCATCTGGCTGTTGGCCATGAGGTCAAAACCGTGTCGAAGAACAACTAAGCCAGCTACGCTAAGGTCTTTTACCTTTACCTGCAAAGGAAAGTTGATGGAGGACTAGCCCTCCTATAGAGCACAGTCTGTAGTCTCGGTGCTATGAAGTCCTACAGTTAACACATAATATGTTGTATTACAACTTTGCGTTTTGTCATTTGTGTTGTAGATGGCTTACTGTAACTATGTTGAATACTGTTGAATAGTTAAATGTATGACAATACATCCTATTTTCTAGGTTTTATTTATATAATATTTAAATTATATATATATATATATATATATATATATATATATATATATATATATATATATATATATATATATATATATATATATATATATATAATATAATATAATATATATATATATATATATACAAAATTTGATATGGGGAGTTCAGTCAATAGCCAAGCCCCCTCCCGTGACTCGGACCCCGCCCACCACAGAGCCCACAGAAGTTTGCACCAAAGGTTGACGGGCTCGTGGCAAAAGCGAGGACACAGGCCATCATCTGAGCTGTGGTACTGGCTGTAATCGGAAGTGCACTGGAAGTGGAAAAGGCTGAGTATGCCGATTTGGATTTGTTTAACTAAGTCATGCCCACTTTGACCAATTGTTACTTAACTATATGGCTGGCCTCAGGAGTGACCCCGCATCTGTACTGTTTCATTAGATTTCTATTACTGCAACAAAAAATGAGAGTGACAAGGAAAAATGCATTCATGTTGATTAGAGCGTGGTGACTTAACAAAGGAAAAGTGCAGCAGAAGTGGGCGGGGCCTATGTCAGAAAACCTAGCTCTGTTGGGGAGATACATGAATATGATGTTTCTGAATGTGTTCTTTAAAATGTGGAAGTTAAAGGCAAAAATGCATTTACATCCGTTATAGTGCCACCTATAGGCCAATTTGCATTAAATTTGTGATTTGGAACGTATTGGCTTGAATATCATTCTATCACCACAAATGTCTTTTACTCTTATTGTAACTTATCGCCCACCCTCCTCAAATAATGATTTTCATGAAAAATTCCAAAACATGGAACAACTGGAATGTTCTGCTATTAGGGAAAGACCTGAGTGAGGGCAGTCACTTATTTTCATGTAAAGTTCAGAGTATTGTCACTGATTTTTCCCGTAGCATTAAGTGTCGGAATAAGGAGAACAGTCTTCCCTGGATAAATCCAGACATTTTAAAACTAATGAAAGAACTTCCATTAAAAAGGGCCACTAGAACAAAATTGTATCATGACAAATATCACTTTGCCATGTTAAGAAATAAAGTGATAACAGGACTGACGAAAGCTAGGGCTGATTTCTTTATTACTATAATTAGTGAGGCACAGGGTAATCCTAAAATAATCTGGACTCAGTTAAAATAAACTCACGGGACTACATCACAATGCAGGAAGGTCAATTGAACCTGACTTGAATGGAAAGCCGACTAGAGACCCAGCTGAAGTAGCAGTAGCTCTTAATCGTCACTTTGTTGATTCTGTAGCAACTATTGCAAAGAGCTTCTCTACTGTTCATGTTAAATGTATGCTCAATAAACACACCGGAGCCAGCCTTCAGTATTCACACTGTCTCAGAAACAAAAATCACAGGTATTGTTCGATCTCTCAAACCCTCAAAAGCAAAAGATGTATTTGGTATGGACTCAACCATGCTCAAAGATATCAGTTCATCATTGAACAATATCACAAGGCAGTTTCCGAGTGTATGGAAATCTGCAATTGTCACACCAATTTTCAAATCCGGTGATCATCACTCCATCTGTAATTATAGACCCATCAGCATCCTCCCTATAATGTTTAAAGCTGCAGAGAAGTGTGTAGCTGAGCAAATCACACACTACCTGAATAAAAGCTCGTTCACCGTACATCCAATGCAATTTGGCTTCAGATCCAACCATTCAACTGAGACAGCTGTTGAAACTGTTTCTTCATTGAAAAAAATAAATCACTGCTAGATAAGCGTGGCGTTGTTGGTGCTGTCTTCCTGGACCTCCACAAAGCATTTGACACGGTGAATCACAGGGTTCTTTTATCCAAGTTATCCACTTTTAATTTTTCTGCTGATGCACTTAAATGGATTGAATCGTACCTTTCAAACCGAACTCAAATGGTTTGAATAAATAATCAACAATCTGACACCCTCTCCTTGTTTACTGGTGTCCCACAGGGATCCATACTTGGCCCACTTTTATTTTGTTCGTATATAAATGACTTGCCGTCTGTGTGTCCAGAGGCTCACATTCAAATGTATGCTGATGACACCGTGCTGTACATATATGGATTGACAAAAACCTAAGTTGCTGTCAAGCTCACTAATGCTATGGTGAAAATTACAGCATGGCTAAACCAGTGCTGTCTCCAACTAAATGTATCTAAAACTGTGTGTATATTTTTCTCCAGAACCAATGACTCTACTGAGAACCCAGATGTTCATGTGTCAGGAGAAAAACTAGAAATTGTTAAAGAATTTAAATACCTTGGCACTATTCTAGACTCCACCTTTAATTTCAGGGCACATGTAAAAACAGTCTGTAAACGGATTAAATTCAATCTTGCCAATTTCAAACTTATAAGAAACTCCATGTCCACCCAGGCAGCCACAATGTACATGCATTCAGTGATACTCTCTCACATGACCTGTTTGACGAGCTGGTCACATAACTCTAAAACCACTACAGTCTTTGTATAAACAAAGACTTAGAGTTCTGGACAAAAAACCAAGGCAATTCCATCCCTGTGCAATTTTAACAAAATACAATCTATAGAGTTGGGAAAACATGATTAAGCACAAAAACACGTCTTTTCTACAAAATCATACATGGCTTGTCCACTCCTCCACTCAGAGAATTTGTTAACATTAGAACAAATCCATGTCGGATCACAAGAGGAGTCACAAGAGGGGACTGCATTATTCCGTCTAGGAACAGTGCCTTTAGTCAGTCAGCCTTCTCTGTCGCAGTCTCACGGGAATGGAACGACATCCCAACATGTATCAGAGATCTAAACACGTATCGGTCCTTTAGTTCCAATCTGAAACAGTGTTTTTTTGATAATATGACCTGCCAGCACTGAACCTGATCCCCCTGCTGTTGCCTTCTTGTGTCAGTGTGTCTGTGATTTTGTCCTGCTTGCTTAGGTCGTCCATATAGTTCATTTTCACAGGGTTTTTTGGGGTTTTTTTTGTTTGTTTGTTTGGTTAGTTTTTGTTTGTTTGTTTATGACTGATAGACATGTTGTTGTTTTCTTTTTTTGTTCTTGTTTTTATGCAATGTTGTTGTATGTTGTCCTGTTGTGTGCATGTACTGTCTCTGGTGGGCTACTGCCTGTATGTGATGTGCATTCCTCTCTGTTTTCTCTCTTTATTTTTACCTTTATTTGAATTTGTCTGATACTGACCTGCATGCTTTATGTATTCTATGCTGTGAACTATTGAATACTTACAGGATATGTGGTTATGATTAATGTTTTATCAGAAAGTGTTGTTCTTATCTTAGTTAATGTGTTGTTATCTTAGTTAATGTGTGGTTCTTTTTTTTAAACCCTTCTTGTTATTTGCCTTTTAGGGGGCCTGTTTTTACATATGGCCAGGGACTGCAGATGAAAACTAGCCTTCTGGCTAAATCTGGTATATTTACAGAAATATTTATTAATATGCACTGTTCCAGTCAAATAAAATATAAATAAATAAATAAACATTATTAATAATATTGTTTAAAGTGAGCCTCTTATTGTTTAACAGAAAAATACATCATACAAACAGCAACTTTTGCAGCCTTGTCAGTCTGATGGCGAGTTATCACCTTTCTGTCATCACTAACATACTGATACACTCCAGACAAAGTCCAGACTATAGTTGTTATTTCACACACAACAGGAGACTCTCCGTGTCAGACGGGTTCTCACGTGTTGACTAAACTAATTGATAACGTAGCAGCGCTACGACTCCTTGCTAGCTAAGCAGCTAAACTTTAGCGCTGCTCCGTGTCTAGATCCTGCTTGGAGCGGGTCATTACATCATTGGTCAGGCGCACGCATGACCCAGAGAAAAAGCACCGCTAAAACAAACCACTGCCAGCCCGACCTTAACTCTCCACAGTTCAAAGCAAGCAATTCAAAACTGAAGGAAAACACCAACCTGTGCTTGATAGTTAATGGCTCAGTCTCCTTTCCCAAACTAAACTCTGAGGTGCGCCTGCATGAAAATGGAGGTTAATGCTAACAGCAACAAATTGTAATGTGCTAGTTACCTGACATTAATGTTAAAATTCACCCGTCTCATGCCGAGTTTTGACGGGCGACTGTTTAAAGTTACAAATTAAATTTTACGTTGTGTTCGGTAATATGGTTTAAAGAAATAAACGTCAAAACCACAATAGAAATTTGCCTTTTGCCAGCTAGCTAGCTCACAAGCAGTCCTGTTGAACAAAGCTAAAATGTATCATGAATTCCATTAAACAAATGATTGAGTTGGTGGATTATTTACATCCCGAATGTACCCTGATGAGGTTTGATGAGGCACATTAAGATAATATGTTAATACTTACCAAAGGGTCTTGGTGCACACCGGGTGATGCAGCCTCCACCTTCTGACCTTTTTTGTGGAACGAAGGTAGAACAATGAAGAAGGGACGCCCCCTTCCTGCACAAGCCTGCCTTGCAATGCAAGGGCAGGGCCCTATGTGCATGTCAGGAAAAGTCATGTTGCTTTATCTGCTCCCACTTGGCACTTTTGTTAGATGTTATTGTAGCCTGTTGTATGTCTGTCTGTCAGTAACTAACTATTGTATTGTGTTTGTCTGAAACACGTTGGAAAAAGAGGACTGTCACAGTTATCTTTATTAATAAAGCTTAATTAAAAATTTCGAAATTCCACCATGTAAAATAACACACAACTGTGTTAAATTGTACAGTATACTGTGTTAAGCGTTTAGGCTTCTTTACACATTTGGTGTTTAAATCAACACAATTGACACCCAATTCTATCCACACCAACACTCTGTGGACAGAATGTTACAATAAACAGATAAGACACTACATGGAGTTAAATTGACTCCAATGAGTAACACGTCATACTTCCAACACATTGACACAGAGAAATCAACTCTGTGTGTGTTTGTTAATAATTTGCGCATTTTTTGAGCAAGCAAAATTGTTTTGATAACTTTAGATCAGGTCCAGCTGAAGAGTGTATGTGCCAAGTTTCACGCAGATCGGACAAATTCTTGACCTTGTTTAGTGTGGAGCTACAACAGGTTAATCATGCTGAATGTCAGGGATGTAGTACAGTAGTTTATACTAGTAGAGGGCATTTTATCTTGACTTTCAGTTACTTTCAGAGACTCTACTTCTTTGTTAAAAGTCAAACCCATTTTTTGTAAGGAGGATTTGACAAACCATAGTAAAGGGAACACAGAGGAATCACTTACAATACAACATTTTAAGATATATTGTTTTACAAAGATCCATGGGCACAAAATGTTTTGGTTCCTACAGCCACAACTGAATGACAAGACCACATAGGAAGTGATCCAGTGCAACAGAAGGAAATAAAAAATACAAAACTGAATAAATCTGGATAGCCTGTGTGTTTGTTAAATTAACTGATAATCAATTAATATGATCCATTTTTGTTATTTCATTCAGAGAAAAAGTATCAATGCCAGGATGAAACATTTTAGAAAAAAGAGAAATGCAGGCAAATAAACGTGAAGCACCGTACAGCCCTGGGAAATAACAGCTGCAGTTCCATATCTGTCTTTTGCAATGAATATAAGACAGGCATCATCGTCACCTTATAAATATAAGTCAAACCTCGGATCTTGGTACTCCTTTCAAATTTTCATGAATTTGAAAGGAGTAACATGTTCTTTGCCTCCAATCCCATCATCTGTAGGACTGGAAGACAAGGATCAGATCTAAGTGCAGTATGTTCTGTCTGCATTCACTATTTTATGCAAAGTTTAAGTCATTTTCACAAGTCAACTCTGACTTTTTGAGGAAACCAAGGGACACAATAAAGCTCTGGAATGATGTGGTTTAGCTGCAAGGAAGGCTGGACAAGGGCCTTTCTCAGAGTTCATCCTCCTGCTGCTGAAACCATTCAGTCAGATATCCAATAAGAAACTATTACAAACCAAAAATTAACATAACATTTCGTAAAGTCCCTCTGTAAATACACACAAACCAGATGTTGGCGTTGGCTAGTTTTGGTTGTCGGTTAAATCTTTGTGCTTCTTTGCTTTAAGAATAAAACACCAAATTTTTGGGTCTCAAATGAGCTAAGGGTGGGTGGGTTTCCTTTTCCCCCTCATTCTGCATCTCTTTTTCCTCTTCTGACATTTTTTGTCTGAAGGACACTGGACCTCCGATGGGCCAGCTTGCCATTTAATTGTAACTGTAAAAGAACTTTCTTTCAGTACAATAACCCTTATGTGGCCTTTGTCGCAATTAGATTAACCAGAAAGGCCAGTGCACCTGATAAAAAGGGATTAGGAGAAATGTATTGCAAGTAGATGTGACATGGCAGCTTGAGGAAGAATTAGTGACCCGTCCTGGATTGGTCAGGCAGGAAGACTGAGCAGTACTCTCAAGCAGCTTGGTGGACATTATTTAAAGACACCCACTATAAAGGTGCAGAGGTACACAAGAGGCAGCCAGCAGGAAGTGTGCCTGAAAGTATATTTGAAATGTTGTTAAATGTTCAGGTCTTAGTCTTTGACTGATGGTGCTGCTTTTTCATTAGGGTCAGGACGGGCCAGTGCCTTAGGCAGTATAATCGACTGTTAGCAACACCATGCAGCCCCAAATAAGGCAAGAAAAAATATCTAAATAATTAAATGATTTACTGTTTTTTCTAACAATATTT
Organism: Acanthopagrus latus; assembly: GCF_904848185.1. Lineage (NCBI taxonomy): Eukaryota > Metazoa > Chordata > Actinopteri > Spariformes > Sparidae > Acanthopagrus > Acanthopagrus latus. The sequence goes on along the minus strand of NC_051055.1, from coordinate 1,415,887 downwards.
GAACAAGATTATTTCTAAAACTTACAATGTAATTATTATAACCTGTTAAATAGGGCCATGTTTCCTGCAGCATTTAATGGCACATCACCCCCCTCTCAATTAGACTTACCCAGCACCGTCAACTCGCTGGACTTGCTGTGGCTCAAAAACACTTTTTTTTTAAATGTGGCTTAGGTGCTGTTACTGGCTGAGTTTGACCATCAGTGATTATTTTATGACTATAATGTAACACCCATTTGTCACATATTCTCCTCTTCTCTCTTCAGAGGCACTTTTGAAATATTTTGTTCCAGCGCCTGCAAATCCTCAGCCACCTGCAGACACCCCCACCTCAGCAACTTCGTGCGATCAGCAGCGGGTGTTCCTGTCCCCTCCATCTCACAAGACATCAGGTGCACATTCACAGCCCAGTGACACAGTATCAGACACCTACAAAAAGGCTGATGTTACTCTAATATTTCATTACATTTACATCAGCAGCAAGTAACATAGTTTGCACTCCCCATTATAATGTATTGTTTGTATATAAATAAAAACGAGATGGAAAGGAATTTGCCAGTTTGATCCCCAGACTGACAGGATGAATCTGGGAGGGGAGCATGAAAACAGCACAGCCTTCCCTCATTACCACCATCAGTGGCCTGAATCCCCAATGTAATAATTCAATAACACTATAGAAAAGAATATGACACTCAAAGCACCCATTACTTTCAATACTTTGGTGATGACATTTATGTTATGGGTCTCAGGAGTAAAGATTTCTGTAACAAATATGTGAGGAGGGTAAAAGCAGGACCACTGAGGACGAGGTGTGTTCTGTTCTGTTTCAGTCCAAATTGCCTTTGTTGAAGTGACGGGAGGGGCTTTCTCTTGCCGACCCCCTGGAGCAACCAGGCCAAACACCTCGCTATAACCACACCACATTCACATGAGAAACATTTAAACTTCAGCATTATTACTGGACATGTGGGTTTGCTTCAATAGTATTTCTAGTTTATTTTAGTAGTTTCAATGCAAACATCAATAAAATAACCCAAAATAACCAACTACTCTCAAATATCCCACATAAATGTGGTCACATACCTTTAGGCGGGCCACAATGACATACTTTTGCTTACATGTTGAATTCAAGACTTTTTCTTGTAATTGAGGTTTGATGAGCTGTCTATCTGTATTCTAATCCATCTAAATGACAAAACTGTTATCTTTCATTTTCACTGAATGAATCAAAACGAATTCTGTGCTCTCAGATGATTTTCGTTGCTCATGGCCATGTGATATCATTTGCAGGTCACAAAGCACACCAGCCTGCCCCAAACAGACAAGCTGGTTCACAGTCCTTCAATTGATGATCTCAGGACACAGACCTACTGGTGACTCCACTCACTGAAAGGCAATGTTATACTGAAGAGGACCACTGCGTGAAGATCCCTTCACTGTAAACCCACTTTACCGTGACATGATTTCAGTTTGCATACACAGCAGACTGCTTCAAGGTGGATTAAGGCTTGCTGCTGTTAAACCAAAGTTATTCTCAGCTCCATTACCGCTCTGTCCTCAATACTGAGGTGCTTTATAAATAGGCAACCAAACAGAGCACTGTTACATCTGAGGAGTGGCTTGACTTTCACTGTGCAGTCACACAAAACCTCTGCTAAAGATAACCACTGACTTTATTTTTAACAATACACACAATTTAAAATGATGTGACTCACTCCCTGATGACTTCTGAAGGGCCCCATGAATCAGTCTAGCAGTTTTAAACCCTAAGTTTCAAACACAATATTTACTTGAGAGCAAATTTTGCAGCTTTAATTTGATTTTTCTGTCTCTGTCTTATTTTCAGTGGGTTGAGTTGCAGTGTGTGACCAGGCATCAGGCACCAGATCATTAGACAAAGTGAGAGACGGGACAAGAGAGCTGCTGTGTTCTAAGTGCCCTCCAGTGGAAACAGTGTGTACTGCACCCATGCTGCACATCCCATTTCACCTAAATTGCTCCCTCCCACAAGGATTCGCAGAGAGACACGAGGAAAAGACAAATAAGAGAACTGAGATGCATCTAGAGTGTTTCTTAGTGTCAACCCCCTTCACTTCCACTGCAGTCAGTTAAGTAGTATATCGCAGACATGAGGTGAGTATTCTGAGTGCGCTACTTTACGCTTTTAACGTTGACTGATGCTCTCTATTGTAAAGGTTCAAATTAAAGGTGTGTAACAGTATAGTAGCTATAAACACTTGGTGGTGTCTTATCGTTGGCTTGTTTCTGTCACTGACGATAAACCCCTGATGGGAAGGGGCAGCTGGTGTTGTGAATCAGGCCGCTGAAATGTCAGACACGGCTTCTTCACAACACCAGGGTTCCTCTTCATTACTTTCTGCCGGGATAAACACTTGTACAAGATAACAGTAACATATTCCTTCTATATAGAAAAAAATATAGCAAATATGTGTACTTTTACAAAATGCAACAGTGTGCTTGGAGGTTGAGATGAGACCTGTAATCATCTGTAACTGCTGTCTGCAAAGTTTTCCAATTTTATGAAGTGGATACTGTTTTTTATTTGACTACTAGTGTGTCCAGAGCTGATTTAAGGTGGTTGGCACTCTGCATGACAGCCACCATGAGTTTATGAATTACAGTTGCTTTGGACAAAAGCATCTGATAAATGTTTTTTCTGTAAAAAAAACAAAAGCAAAATGGTCAGTTACATGGATGATCGCTGTGTTTGGCCAGGTTGAGGACACTGGCGATTTGAGCAATTTATGCGAAGAAATAACAACCCAGCCAAAGTGTCTGAAGCACATCAATATATGACTTTAACTGCTAATAATGTGGTCCAAGAAACAAATGCCCTGAGAGGGTCAATGAAATATGTTCTCCTTTTTTTGTTTTTCTTCCAAACGTGGCTGAGGAGAGCAAAATAATTTCAAACATAACTGCAAATGTAGCCATTTTAGCAGTTATAACTATGAATGGTGTTAATCAAAAATGCTGAGAATATATTGATACATAAATGTTGATGTTAGCCAAACAGTCTGAGTGAATTTCAGTCCCACACTGATGAGCAGTTATGCAGTGTATATATGCAGTACAGTGCTTTAATTGTGAAAGGTACAAATAGAGAAAGAGTCCCTCTATATGTTTGCCATCTTGGTTCAGACCACAGGGACTTGTATTATTATGGTATTATTTTCATTAGTATAGGCTCAAATTACAACCCTCAATTACAGTATTTATCAATAAAAAAGATTAAAATAAACCTATGTTTTCCTCATGAAACATATTTAGAAGTTCAACTTCTTTCAGCCTCCTTCACATTCATGCTACATGTCTGCAGAGGGAGCAGCTCAGCAGGACAGACAGCACATCTGTCTGTGCAGCTGCAGTAAATGTGTAAGTGCTCAATAAATGTTTCATGACTGGCGAAACAATATCTGTGTTGGTCTTATTATTAACACTGAACAGAGAACATTCTGACACTGTCTCACATAACAGAAAAACAAAATGGTTGTATTATTACCGCTTTTACTACATAACAAACATACACTTACAGCACTGTCCGACATTATATGGAGCACAAACATACACCACATATGCAAAATGAGTGACAAGACCAGCAACATGAGATCATGTCACGTTTTTACCAATCAACAGGACTCGCATATGCTGCTATAATCACTCACATGTCTACATAGGTAGATCGTTAGATAGTTTCACTGCTCCTCACATTGGCTACAATTCATGAGTAGAATACAAGCGTTATTCAAAAATACCTTTACTGACTAAATTACCAGGGCGGAGGTGCTTGAGATGCAGATAAATAAAAGCTTAGCAACACACAGTGAAATGGATGAAAGAGATAAAGGCACAGTGACAGATTCTGGGAGAGCTCACTGTATCTGGAATGCTTTAAGAGGGTATTTAATGAGGACATGAATCTTCACACACTGCTCCTCTTAATCTGGGATACTTCATTCAGGTAGGCGACAAATAACTTGGTTCCTTCGATATAGTTGTACCTGGCAGAAGGAAGATGAAGGAAAACTAAAGTTAAGTTTGATGGAGACAGTCAGGAAGCAAAGCATGTGTGGTACAAGATCTGAGACCACTTTGCATTTACAGTCATTTTCTACAAACATCCGCCATCATGCACAGTGACATATGTGTACACAATACCTTCTTAAAGGTCCTATTTGTAAGAAAAGTTAATTTTGGGTCTCATTCCCAACTTGTCAAATACTGATGTGACCTGATCTCACTGAACTGTCCTACAATCCCAAAGCATTAGTATTAGATGAGATGGGAATGAGACTCAAAAATCAACTTTTCTTACAATTAGGACCTTTAAAAGTCTCCAAAGCCTGGAAAAATCTAGTCCCTGCAGCCACCAGCTAGTAACACTTAGATAGCACTTGACTTTTGAGTGGACCAATGTATGATAATTTCTGCTTTTAAATCAAATGGCTTCTGAAAGGTGTCTGCACTGCTCTGCTTTTTGTTTCAAATGTAGAGCCGTTTCTGCTCAAATCAGCTTCTCTTGTTATTTTTTGTGGGATTCTTACAGCTCAGTCGCCAGAATAGAATGTTAGCATTTTGCATTACATTCAAATTGGTATGAGTCATAAGTGTCATTTCAACATTTCTATAATGTGTAATAGCACATTCACATTACATGTACTGTATATAAGTTGACATTACTGATAGAGAGTGGAGGGAACAATGGCAGTGGCTGCCAGGCGAGAGACTGCTGTTTAACGTGGTGTTTAATGTTTATTTGTAACGTGAAACCACCAGATATTCTTATCAAGGTGCTGAGATAGTTTCCAGACCTGAACCAAGTAGGCCACAGCATTATCTTTTCCTAACCCTAGTGTTTTTTTCGTGCTTAAACCTAACCAGATCATAATCACAGTGTCGTCACATTATGAAACTGAACCTAGAGAAACAGAAAACTGCATCATATCTGTGGTTTGTAGACATTTGCATTTCCAAAATTACATGGTAACGAAGATCATTTTAGTTGAAGGACATTAAGAGAGAATAAGACACTTTGAGCCCTGGGGTTCAGATTCTTTCCCTCTGATTAAATCCCAGTTTCTCTCCTGCATTTTGTGATTGTCTGAGCCATCTGCCTCAACAGAATAGACAAACAATGAGCAATAAAGGTTTGTTTTTTTTGACAGAACTCACTGTTAAATTAAACAGAAAGAAAGTGGTCTCTGTTTTAGTAGACAAACCTGCTGATTTTCTCATTCTGGGAGTGCAGCCCATCATCAAAGCCTCCGATGGGCATCATGATGATGCTTTTCCTTGTCACATCCTGGAAGGTTCTGGCAATAGGGATGGTCCCACCCTCACGGATCAGATCAGGATCCACGTCAAAAACTGGAGAAGGTAGGACATTTTATATTAGAGTGTAATGGACATGTACCATATAATAAAACAGCTGGACATGTGGAGAAATTATGTATGACATCATGTGCCATTAAAGCAGGATTTTCTAAAGCAAGCTTCAATCAATGCAATGCTTTGTCAAGAGAAGCTAAAAGTAGGAATACAAGTAATACAATGAAATGTAAAAGAGTATTTAAAGAACTGATCAAACTATTGTTTTTAATCCATTTAAAAAAAAAACACTGGCAGGAATCTTGGTAAATAGTATCAAACTACAGTGCTATAGATTAAATGTCAGTAATGCAACAGAGTCTCAACTCAGTGCTGAAGCTAGGGGTTTGTAAGCAGAACACTGCTAGCCCTCAGTCATTTGAAAGAAATGTGTAAGAAGCCCAAAGACGTGTATTCAGTGATGGATGACTCAGAGGGACTATATCTGATTTGGTTTAATTAGAATTTTGTGTGGCTTTATTTGTTTGCTGGCCTACATCCAGTATATACTGTCCATGTGGAATCAACTAAGTATTTATTCAAATACTTCAATACAATGAATTACTGGTATTTTATTCAACTACCGCTGTAGTTCCAGGCCCTGGACTTCAATTTAGGACAGCTTGTGCATTTAATGGCCCAAATTCTGGGTAACATTTCAGAGAGAAATGTTGTACTGTTGAGATTCTAAACTACTATATGAATGATAGCTGCAGGATATAGCTTTACTGTAAACTCAGGGGGGAAACACTCTCCCAGTTGTTTGCATGTCTTTAATCCAATCATATTCCTCTCTGGCTGTGCTTAGGGAACAGGTTAGTTACTTGCCAGCTTCAGCTTTTAAAGTGTAGCTTGTTGTTGTTTCATGTCATGGTGGGGATTTTGAAAACAGTACAGGCAAATTGTAGAAGGAAGGGGAAAAGGCCCCCCAAGGACAGACTTTATACCAACCATCTACATTCGGTAAATCAAGCTAATTATTCCTTAATCTCCACCATTACACACAATGAAGCAAAAAGAAAGAAGAAACGTGATTAAACATTGTTGTAATAAATAATGGTTAGCTCACAAGAGGAAACATAATCTGGCATATAAAATTATATAAAATTTTCTACAGTTTGACTCTTAGTGTAAGAGACTTTAATGCAGTGATATGTGTTTAATGTGATGCCCTGTACCTCTTTTGACAGCAGCCTTTCCGGCCTCATATAGAGGATGTTGAGTGTCAGCCAGCCAAGGCTTGGCCCCAATCACCATAGTGACTTTCAGCTTGTTAGGACTCTTCCTCTTGGCGAACACCAAGTGAAGGTAGTCTGTCACCTAAAACATTGAGCCAACAAGGTAAGAGCAGAGGTATCTTATGGGAAGAAATTATTATTATTCTACAGAAGAATACATTTGGCTGGGCATCCACATCCTGTTTACCTGTTTCTTGACCAGAGCAGGGTCCATGTCGGGAACTTGTCGAATAGAAAATTTAGCCGTCACCTTAGCAGGGATGACAGTTTTTGTACCAGGGTCAGAGAAGGCCCCCTCAATGCCATGGATGGAGACAGTGGGGTAGCGCCACATGTGGGCCAGCAGGTCCACCTACAGGAAACATCCCATGACAGTCATGTATATTGTTGTGCCACCTTGCCTTAAATCATTTTCAAGATTATACCCTAACCTTGTTGCTGTACATAAGCTGGTTGACACCAATCTTGCCCTTGTAGTTGTCAAGGTCAAACTGGATGTCCTGGTACATTTTCCATTCTTCGTCAGAGAGGGGAGCCACAGCCTCCCTAATCCCAGGGATTAGGATTTTACCGCTGGGGCTGATCAGTGTGTCTAAGGCAAGAAGTTACAGGATACATTTCATGTGTTTTGAAATATGCAATATGTAACAACGACCTGTTGATTTTATACTCCAATGGAATAAGGAAAAGTATACCAGCGGGGTAACCATTAACTGCTGCTAATTGTATTTCCTTAAATATCCATTACTTTTACTAGTTAGCTAGCAGCTGGCTGGATTAAATAAGGGGGGGTGTCTACACTGATGACACAGGAATTTTGGATAGCCATGAAAAAGAGTATTTTTAGGCCCAAGTGTGGGAAAGGGAGCTGGCAATGGAAACAGGTTCAGCAGCCTCTCAGTGAACATGGCTGGACTGAGAACACAGCGTCTGAGGCCTATGAAGGTCAGTCTGACAACAGGGAACGACAGCACTAAGCTGATTTACCGCAGCTCTGACCTGGACTCTCCAGGGACGATGAATGCACAGTGGGTTTAGGTCGGGACAGGAGAAAAATAAAGCAAGAGAGGAAAGTTGGGGATCAGGGAGGAAGTGGGGAAAACATGTAACCCTGTAAATAAAAAAATTAAAACATTAAAAAATGAAGTGATCATTGTAATAGTGAAGGTAAACCAACCAAGTGTTAAAAAGGCTAAGTCCATGTAAAAGCAAATGTAACAGCCTCTAGCTTGTTTACATTTGTGCCACAAGCAAACAGGTTAGAGTGACTCAGCTACGTCAGTTTCAGCTTTTCAGTTGTAGCTTGAAGGGTGATGGTGGTGTTTTATGTAGTCATGACAGGACCTGCACATGGTAGAAGAAAGGAGAAAAGTCCCCCAATGACATATATACCAACAGTTGCGCTAATGCGTAGTAGGGCCGCACAATATGAGGAAAAGCTGCGATGTGTGATGACACTGTTAAATATTGCGATGATGACATAAATTGCGATAAATAAACAAATATTGAATTGTGGATATCAGCTTGATGTTAAGCTTTTAGCCAAACTTACCAAATTTCTTGTCTGAAATGGAAAATGTAGGCCTATTTTTAACTCCATAACCCTCTGTAGGCCCCAAGGCCTATTTAACACTATTAAGAATAAAAATATATATTCTTACTGCACTTTATGACTAGTGCAGTAATTAAATATTCAAGGTAAAGTATATTTCAATTTGAAATCCTTATCCTTAAAAGAAATATTTTGATTAATGCAATTTAATCACATTACCTTTTTTGACCCTAATCACCTCCCATAACTTGATCCACTTGTTTACTTTCATGAGTCCTCTGACACACAAACTGGGAGAATGATGAGCGAGCAGACATCCCCTGCTCTGCTGAACGGATCGTTTCATTATAAAAAGTTTATAAATGGAGACAAATGGAATATATCACCATTCAGCATTACGTTGTTGAAGACTCCTGTGACCGATAAGTACGTGATTACTTTGAAACACTGTAACACTGGCCAACCGCCTGGACCGAGACGCTCCGTCTCTCTGTCCTGAACCCCCGGGTGAACCTCCCCCCTCTGCGGGTCTCTGTTAAACACTAAGCAGAGTCTCCCATGTATGTTCTCTCCATGTTGTCTCGCTTCGTCCTGCCACTCCCGGTGCCGCAGTCCACAGCACGCATGATGCGTGTAAATCAAATGATTTTTCTTATTCATCGCGTTTCAGGCAGTCTTTTGCAATGTCTTTATAGTACATGTTCATATCGCGATGACGTTGAAAATTCGATTTATTGTGCAGCCCTAATGCATGGGGATACTGAGATTCTACGGCCTGTATCTGAAATTGTTGTCTGAAAAAGTTTGGTTATGATCGAAAGTAAACAGTTGCGTGCATAAACCTCTCGTCTAGCAACTTGGTTTCGCACTGTATCTCTCTGCTCACAGATCATCTGTTGCTCTAATGCGTAGGGATACGGTGGTCCTATGAGAAAATGTAGTGCCAAAAGAAAGGGCAGTCTGACGGCGATGCAAAGCTGTGTGAATTTTCTCTATATAGCGTACACTTGAACTGTTATATATATTTTTTAGGTGATCGGTGATTACGGTAGGGAGGAGATCGACTATGCTTTGTCCATGCTTTCTCCTCTGTGCCTTCCCCTTTCTATCTCACCTGCCCTCTTCCCTCCTCTCTCTCCTCACCTGCTCCTCATCTCCTTATCAGTGTCTTGTATTTAAGCCTTTGTTCCCCATTCACCCCTTGTCCATTCATTGCGTCTGTCTGCATGATGTCCTTCCAGAGTTCCTTCTGTCTCCCGTCTCCCCGTGGTATGTGGTTTTTGGATTGTGAGTTCTGGTTTTCCCATGTTTGAGCTGAACTTTCATTTTTGATTTGTACTTTGCCTTTTTCTTTGCGCTTTGTTGAACTGTTTTAGTTGTTACGTTGTCTTGCTGTTGTGTTGCTACTTTTGGTTTTTGGTCCTGGATTCATTTCCTTTTCGTGCACCTTGTTTTTTGTTGCATTCAGCTTTGTTTAGTAAAAGCTCGCCTTTTGTTCCCCCTCAATCCTGCCTCTTGTCCTGTGAGCAACTGCATTTGGATCCACCTCCTATTTCCCTTAGCTTTCCCCTTTAAACCACAGTGACAATAAAAACACTGATTGAAATATGGGTCATTTTTGACCGACTTATGGAGGAGTGTACGGTCCAATCATCATGTCGCTAAGGGTGAAAGCCACATGCATCTGATTCAAGTTCAGTTCAATACACTTCAGTTTGTCATAATCTTATAAAAATGAATTGTACTCTTGTGTGTATCAAAGCCTGATATATCTTCTTCCCCTCTGCCACGGAGCTCTGTTTTGAATGATAAACACATGAAGGAGCCACACTGATTTTATTATCATTTCTTCACTTACATCTCAAGAATTCTTTGACATCCTGGATGGGAAACAAAAGGCATGAAGCTAAGTGCCACAAAGGGGTTAGGGATGTCAAAGTATTGTGAGGGGTACCTGGCATACCACTGATTTTGGCCCAGTGTCTTTTTCTCCTATAAAAGACTGAATGTGTACTACCGAGGAGAAGGGGGGGGGGGGGGAAACAAAACAACGCACTCACCAAGAATGCCAATCAGGTCAGTCATTGGTTCAATCACAGTGCCACCATAAACACCAGAATGCAAGTCCTGTTTAGGCCCCTCAACCTGCCAACACAGCAGAGGAAACCTTCATCATGAAACGGAGTGAAAAGCTGACGGACACCCAGCTGCACCATGTGTTTAGTGAACAATTAGGCACCTCTTATTGGAAAATTGTGTGTTTGTGTGTGTGTGCGTGTACAACCTCAGCATAGAAGTAGCAGTTTCCTCTGGTGCCGTAGGTGAGAGCGGGCCGTCTGCTGAGCCAGCCGCAGTCTGAGATGATGATGTAATCGACATCGGAGAAGAAGGTGTCTCTCTGGGCCAGGATCATGGCGTCCAGGCCATTAGAGCCTGTCTCCTCCATGCCTTCGATGACAAACTTCACGTTCACTGGCAGATCCTGGTGGGCAGAGAGGAATACGGTGATACTCCATTACATCTGCTCAGCAGTAAGGCACAGTGACAGCACATGGTCAGGAAACAAACTGAGCTTGAGGAGAATCTTGCACATTTTCGAATGGTAAGAATGCTTTTTTGAAACTGTAATGAGACTTTGCAGACACTAACATCATAAACCCTTAACTGTGTGTTAAACTAGACTAGACCCACACAATTCCTTCCCCCATAATGCATTCTGCATCTGGCTTAGGCTTTTTATATGCAACATCAGCTGTGGTATTTTCTTTACAAGATAGTGGCAACAGATATGGCTGCGACTTTGCAGTTGGCTGAAGCTGAAGCTTAGCTGTTCCTTCCTGCAGTTTGCTCCTGCTTAATGTGTTGAGTATTTGATTCGACTGAAACAGTCTGCTAAAATAAATGGAAGTAATCTTTTTTAGACGTCTCTCTCTGTTTCCATCTTTATATTTCAAGTCTTTTTATTAAGACAACGATAATTTGCAACCAAATGCTCTAATCTGTCCTGTTGATTTTAAACATCTGCAGCATGACAAAGTATATAATAATGTTTTATGGCCTTTCACCATATTGAGGGCCTGGTAAGCCTCCACTGCATGGATCCAGGCTAGAACTGGGGCCTTGTTGTCTGATGCCCCTCGTCCATAAAGGTTACCTGCAAGCACAACAATCAATGAATCAGTCGAGGGTTACATTGGGCTGGAGATTAAATGGAATCTCCTGAGCTGGTTTGCTGACCTGTAAACCTGAGCAGATGAATCACTCAATATGAAACACTGCCGGTTCAATGGTTAATATTTTGAATGTCTAATAAATTGTGCCTCGTATATTTATTTGTTGCCTGGTGATTTTTCTGCTTAAAAAAAAAAAAAAAAAAAAAATCTAACATTGAAGTGAAATCTAATCTAACTAACCACATGTTATCAAGTGACTGAAGTCATGCAGAGCACATGATGAGAACGGAGCCATCTCACTGGCAACTGAGGAAAGTTAAAAGCTCACTTTTCTGGATAAGATTGACAAAAAACTCCAATCTAATCTCATTTCAACAGATGTTTATCTAAAAACAAACATGTGAAATCAAAATCTTTCCTACATAAACCAGAATACATAAGCAGGGTTCATTTACTATTCCTGCACTTTTTGTTTTATCTAATGGCAGAAAGTTGAGAACCCAAATCTGCAATCAAGAGACATTCTGTTTTTAATCAAACATTTTCTTTTTAATCAAAGTTCTCAACTTTTCCATTAGTCACATTCCAATTTTGTCATATACACTCAAAATAACATTTGGTGTCTTCCTTCTTTATATGTTCAGTGTTGATGTTTGAATAAGAACAATTAAGAATCGTTACACACACTGGCATAAAACATCCATGTTAGTTTTGAAAGATCCACCTCACTCAAAACTTAATTTGTTATCCTAATCCCTGAACAACAGTTCAGGGGGCTCATTTACAAAACATTGCAAAGGATCCATGCCAAAGTGTCCCTGCGCCATGTGTTTATGGAATGGTCATGCTTCACTACAGGTATGTACATACAACAGCGTATCACATTGTTCCACCCCCCTTCTTGAAACTGTTGCTTATATTAAGTTTACACAAACTTAATTATTACAATCCCAGACTCCATGTTGTCCTTACGGCTTCACGGTTCCATCAAATGGAAATATAGTAGATGTTTTGTCTGCCATTTTATGCACATTTCAACCAAATTCAGACTTGAAGCTGTAACCTGTCTTTGGAAACATTGGAAACCATTACAATTAAAAGTTTTTGTTGGTTTTGCAGTGGCAACTAATAAGCATAAAGGCTTTTACCGTTGATGTCGGTCAGGTTGTAGGGATCCGTTGCCCAGCCGTCCTCTAGCTTGGCTGGTTGGACATCCACGTGACCGTAGACACACACTGTGTGTTTGTTTGGGTCATTGCCAAATTGAGCTGTCACCACTTTAGGCAGAGCTATTGTCTGTCCATTAGGAAGCTGCAGACATTAAGGGACAGTTAACATTTGCATGAACATTTGCAGTCATACATTTGCTTTACTTTTCTATCCCTCAATGTTGATTTGGTTTCTTAACTTCTGTGGAACCTAAAGTGCAACCTGACTGGTATTAACTAAGCTACACACTCAGCACAGTCTCAGCCTGTATGTATATTTCTCAAATATCAAAGGATTTCAATGTTTCAAAGTTATAACAGCAATAATGTTACAGGCTGGTAGAGGTACAGAGGAAGATAAACACTTCAGTGTGGGCTGATCAGCTGTTGACCCTCCCTGATCACCTATGTCTGTTTGAAATACAGAATACAGCATTTAGTATATTGTATTGACAAACCAAGTAAAGCTGATGATAACGAACAAAGCTTTAATATCTTAATATTGTGCTATTTATGAAAGGCAGTGAGGTGCCACGTCACTGACTTCTTGTTCTCCGATGTCCACCAGCTCTACATTTCCTCCCATCAGCCTCAGTTTCTGAGCCACCATCTCCATCATGTGGTGTAGGTCTGGTCTCTTCAACACATTGCTGGAGTCACTTTCAATTGCAACCCAGTCCCGCAGAGCCTGAAAACACACACAAACACATGGACACACACACTTCATTTGAAACATCTGCCCTGTATTGAATCCAGTACCCTGATGTACTCTTAATTTAGAGTCCAAGGTAAAGTAAACTGAAGCATGGTTGTACATTATCTGCTCACCTTAAAAAATAGCTTGTTGTTGTATTGCAACGGTTCCTTTAAGAGGGACTAGGAATAGTGATTCTTCAGATTCAAAAATTACTGTCATCAACTTCACTTACAAATGATCATAATTCTGGTTTAATTCAGCATTTAAACTGCATTTCCATTTTGCATGTCTTTGCCACCTACTTTGTCTGAGCTCCATGTCCAAATCGTCAATGTTCCCACACACCTTTAACGGAATTTGTCAGCTTTGCAGTAGAATTAGAGATTTGGAAAGAATCTTAAAGGTTTTTTTTCTGTCTTCATTTAAATCTTGCTTTGTAGAGACAACAGCAAAAAAAGTTTCCATTTAAATTACAAATGACAGAAAAGACATCATGCTGACAGTATGTGAGGCAGCAGGAGCCAACCTCTGCTGGCGCCTGCTGCCTTGCATACTGTCAGATCCGGATCGTCACCCTGGACTCCGCTGGATCTTTGCTCTCCTCTGTATGACCATCTCCTTATATCTCTATTTCTGTCAATTTTAAAGCTTCTTCACTCTGATCTATCTGTCTATTACTAAGCATCTTGTGTGTCCTCTTCCAGGTCACCAGGGTGGACAGGATGTCTTGTGGCTCAGGCACCACTTGGCAATGTCTTGTCCTGCTCAGTCGTCTCCTGGATCCACACACTTTGCATCTATCATAATTTGTATCAGATACTCTGTCAATGCAACTTGTAAACTGTGATTTGTTGTTCTTTTCTGTACATGTACCACCATGTACACCTTTTAAAAATGTTCACAAAAAAATTCTAGTGCCTGGACTCTTAAGGAAAAAGAAGATTTTGTACCTCCACATATTCTTCTTGATGGCTGTCGATGTAACGCACCAGCTCTGTATACTGGAAAGCATGGATGGTAGAAAGGACCAGCAGGATGGAGGGCAGAACTAAAAAGTCCATCTGTTGTGAGAGTCAGAAACTGAAACATTCAAACTGCAAATGGCTGTATAAAAGGTCTCAGCTGCATCAGAGTATATCTGACCAGACAGATATCAGAGCCATCAAACCAGAAACCACCAAAATGCCTGTGAAATGTTGTGAATATTAACATTTACCTATAACATTTTCTGTGTATTCTAATTGAAGCTATTTTTGTTCTTGGTTAAAATCTACTGGTTATTTAATCAACCATTCTATAAAATGTCAACAACAGTGTGCAAATGCCTGTTGTACTTCCCTCGGCCCAAGTTTGATTTGTAAAATCTCTTCTTACTGAAAAATTAATGAAAACATTAATCGACTGTCAAAATGGTTGCCAATTATTTTTCAGTTTATCAACTTATTTATTTGACAAATTGTTTCAGCTCTATTCTAAATGATGTTTTAAAGACAGGAAGAAGTAATGTAGACTAGTCTATCTAAATTGTTTCCAGATTAACACATTTATTTAACCAGTCAAAGTCAAGAATATTCACATTTAAAAAAACAATCTTTAAAACTGGTCATCCGCAATTACTGTATTATTACAAAATGTAAACACCTTTTCAGGTCTTATAAACCTAAAGTTCATCAGTTTATCAGCTGACATAACACTACACACACAATCAATCACACACAACACCAACACTGTACATGGCCTCTGGTCTTACCTTGTCTCTCTGTCTGTGCAGAAGGAGTGTGACAGTCTTCTCAGGCAGATAGACTGTGGTCCTGTGCTGTTGCCTGGATATTTATATACCCTCTCTTATCACCCTCCTACTGGGCCCTGGGGTCACACAGTGAACCCTAACCCTGACACAATTCCAAGACAGCTGACTTTTTGTTTTTTGCTGACAGGCACATAAATTACACTCAATCTATTGATCAGGCTCCAGCAGTGCTCACCAGGGTTCAGCAGGAACAAAAGTAGCGTGGTATATGAACAAATTCCTGCTTTCTGTGTTTTGGAATCTCCAAGCAAACCCCTGGTTACACAAAAGTAGAGCAGCTTTTCTTGGCCAGTATTAGGCACGACCCCCATTGTGCGGAACTTAATGCTGAGCTACTAGCAAGCATTCCTAGTTGACATGCACTTACATTAGATTATTGCCCCGTGGCAGGTTTGTCTGAAACTATTTAATCCCATCACCTCTTCATGATCATTGAATAAATTGTCCTTGGTAAAAACTTCCTGTCTCCTTCTGTGTGTCCCAGTGTGAGACAGGACAAGAGCAGAGGGATTTGTCACATTAAAATCAAACTTTTGGGGGATGAAAAGACCAAAGCTTTTAGGCAACTGGAACTTCTGTGTGCATGTGTGCCCGATTGCACTATTCCATTTTCATGGAGTTGACATCTTGTCATTGTCCATAAAGGTATGGACTAATCGCAGTAACACTAAAAACAGGAATTAAAAAAAGAGAAAAAAAAAAAACAAAGGTAAGAAAAAATTACCTGTTTCAAATCTTCAATAAAATTCCATCATTTTTGATTAGTGCAACTAAAACTACATTTTTTTCTTTTTAGTTTGAAGCTTACCTTTGAATATGCAGAAATAATCAATGCTTTTCGTTTCTTTCCAATTGACAACAATTAAAAGTAAAATGATCAGGTAGTGATCAGCAGAGTTTTTAGTCAATAGACACATCATCTGCTGTCTGTGTGCACAGTCAAACAAACCTTTTCTCTCCAACTTTTCAGGAAAATGATAATAATAGTTTTTAATCTTTTCAGATCAAAAGAGATCAAAGTCTGAAGTGAAGTCATGAGTGATTTGTGTTAAAGTGAAAGTACACGTTATTGCTGGGTTTGAACAGTTCCTCCAAGGTAGTCCTCCCAGTTTACTAAATACCCAAAACATTTTAGAAAGTTACATCGTTAGCTGGCAACAAGGTGATATTAGCCTAGGGCTTTTTTTTTTTTTTCAAACCTTTGAAAATAAACTGCCAGCTGCATAATAAGTACAACAGATATTCTTTTTCAGACTCATTTTATTGTCGTTTCTTCACCAAGGAACATGGGGAAAAAAACAAACAAACAAAAAGAAATACAGTGCTCAGGTCCCAGTGCCAAATTAAGATATACAGTACTGTGCAAAAGTTTTAGGCAGGTGTGAAAAAAAATGTTATAAACTAAGAATGCTTTCAAAAATTGAAGTGTCGATTGATCAATTAACAAAATTCAATGCACAGAAGAGAAATCTAAATCAAATCAGTATTTGGTGTGACCAGGCTTTGCCTTCAAAACAGCATCAATTCTTCTAGGCACACTTGCACACAGTTTTGGAAGGAACCCGGCTGGCAGGTTGTTCCAAACATCTTGGAGAACTAACCACGGATCTTCAGTGGATGTAAGCTTCCTCAAATCCTTCTGTCTCTTCATGTAATCCTAGACAAACTCAATGATGTTGAGATCAGGGCTCTGTGGGGGCCATACCATCACTTGCAGGACTTCTTGTTCTTCTTTAAGGCCCCCACACAAGACCCAGGCTCAAACCAACAGCCAACTAACTGCCTTTATCCGACCACTCTGTTGCCTCTCGTCTGACCATTTGGCAGAAAAGTTGCATTGAAACACACCGCTTCGACGTGCTGCCAGCTCACAGTAGCGTGTAGGTTCTGCACTTGCACGAGATGCAATAGGCGAGTGGCGCTACTGTGTAAAAAAAGACGCTGGGCAAGAGGTTTATGCACACAGCTCTCTTTACTTTCTAAACTTAACTATTTCAGACAAAAACAGCTGCATACTAAACATGCAGCAAGGCATTACCAAATGAACACAGTTTAATTTGTCCTTAACAGACATACCAGCTAGTCTCGTCCCAGTACTCCAAAACATGAAAACAGGAAATAACAGAATGGAGTGCATGGAAAAACAAGGCGCACACAGTATTCCACCCCTCTCACACACTGCGCTGATTCCCTAGCACACCACCAAACAGAGAATCCAATGGCTCAGACGGCCTTTACGATGGAGATAGTTCTCAGAGACATTGGCTGTATGTTTGGGGTCGTTGTCCTGCTGCAGAATAAATTTGGGGCCAATTATACGCCTCCTTGAAGGTGCTGCATGATGGATAAGTATCTGCCTGTATTTCTCAGCATTGCGGACACTATTAATCCTGACCAAATCTCCAGCTCAATCTGCAGAAATGCAGCCCCAAATTTGCAAGGAACCTCCACCATGCTTCACTGTTGCCTGCAGACAGTCAGAGCCAGCCCAAGGCATAAGCGAACTAAACGCCTGCTTAGGGCCCCGCAGCCAGTAGGGGGCCCCAAAGAGCAATCAATAAAAAAAAAATCTATTTTTTATTTTTTATTTTTGCATGTATGAGTGATGCTTTCTGTATGATCAAAGATATATTATTGTAAAAATAAAATAAAATGAAAGACAACATTTTTTTTTAGTGCTGCTGCTAATGTAGGCCTAGTGATTCTTACTGCCGTTCTATGTCAAAGCTCCACTATACCAGTAATGTGTGCCTCCTGCTGTGCAGTGCTAGCAATATGTTTTTGGATCAGGCTGATGGACAGATATGTTGCTTAAATTGTTTGCTGCAGAGCATGGTAATTTATGTGAGTAAAATAAACATATTCTATTTTTTTTGTCTACTTTTTTTTTTTTTTACATCAACTCATATTGTGAAACTTCCCCGGGAGCACTGTTAAAGTACTTTGGAGGCCCAGAATCAGCCCAGTGCCAGTCCACATCAGGCTCAACTGTGGGAAATGCATCAGGTCAGGGAAAGACTGGCACTACACTGTACATTTCATTTCTAAGTATAAGAATTACACTCGAAGGGAAATGAATTTAGTGAAAGTATCTCATTAATATATGTCTATATTAATGTATTTCATCTTAGGTCCATCCCCATCCTCTACAGAGCCTTGTCTCGCACCCCCATCCTCTGTGCCCACTGTCCCCTCAGGCTATGTGTCTGTAACCACAGCTGATTTACCTGGTAATTTAACAGCAAAACACCTTTCATGTAATTGTCTAATTATCTCAATAAGATTTAATTTAGGATATAATCATATGATGAGGGACTTTTTAGACAAATGCATATTATTTCAAAATTTCTGAAGCAAATTTCAGTTGTTTCACTGGCAGAGTTTTTATTACAAGCAAAAACACACTGATATAAGAGATTTTAAACTTAGTTTTTATTTTAAAAAAAAGAAAAAAGTAAGCAACATCAATTTTAAGTGTAATATGACATCTAACATTGCTAGCTTTTGTTGTTGTCCTCTATAGAGCCTTGTCTCGCACCCCCATCCTCTGTTCCCACTGTCCCCTCTGGGTCTGCAACTACAGCTGATTTACCTGCTAAGTTAACAGCAAAACACCTTTTAGAATTGCTCATTGTACTGCAGAACATTCAGAAATCAATAATTACGTCCAAAAGTGTAATTTAATGTCCTTATCATTCTTTATTTTTGAATCATTGTCTTTCTTTGGTCACTTCCTCAGCGACTTCCACCACAACGTCCGCTTGGCACCATGGATCATCATCAGCTCTGCCAGTTGATCCAGCTGAGTGGCCTTCTTTCCTCTCAGATTTAGACAGGACTGAGCAGGCAATCAGAGGGCCACTGCCTATTCAGGAGAACTTTTCATTCCCCAAAAGGCATGATGGCCGAAGTTTCCATTATCACTATACCTATAGACAGTTAGACAATGGGGAAAAAGTAAAGCGGAGCTGGCTGACTTATTCAAGAAGTAAAGACGCAGTCTATTGCTTTTGCTGTAAATTATTTTCAAAAAAGTCCTTAACACTGGCAACTGAGGGACAGCGGGATTGGGTCAACATTGGTGCACTGCTAAAACAGCATGAGAATGGTGAAGATCATTGCAGCAACATGGTGAAATGGAAGGAATTTGTCTTGCGTCTGTCAAAGGGGAAAACTATTGATGAGACAGAAATGGGCCTCCTTGAGGCAGAAAAGAATCGCTGGAGAGATGTTCTCACACGCTTAATCAGTATTATCCAGTCACTAGCAGAAAGGAACCTGGCACTGAGGGGATCTGTTGACACATTACATCAGGCCAACAATGGGAACTTTCTAAAAGAAGTGGAACTGATAGCTAAATTTGATCCTGTATTGAGAGATCACGTGAGACGCATCGACAGTGGAGCAGAACATATCACATACTTGGGGAAAACGATTCAAAATGAGTTGATAACCTGTGTTAGTGATAAAATAGTGGAGACAATGGTGTCTGAAATATAAGATTCAAAATACTATGCCATAATACTGGATTACACCCCAGATTCAAGATTCAAGATTCAAGAAAACTTTATTTATCTCGAGGGAAATTGTTGTGCAACAGTAGTAAAACAAAGTGAGAAAGGAATACAAAAGTAATGAATAATGGTAAAGTAATAAATAAACAAGTTACTAAGTACACAGAATGCTGAATGATGATATAAGTCATCAAGAACAGACGTCTGTTGTTGTGCGCACTGTAAATCTTGGAAAAACACCAGAGATAAAGGAGCACTTCTTGGGGTTTTCTCCTAGCTCCTGACTCTACTGGTCAAGGCCTATCTGAACTAATTCTTCAGAGGCTTGAAGAATTGAACATCCCCTTTGACGACTGTAGGGGACAGTCTTATGACAATGGTGCAAACATGAAAGGTGCAATAAAGGCGTGCAGGCAAGGCTTTCAAAAAAAAATCCACGTGCTTTTTATGTGCCTTGTGGAGCCCATAGCCTAAATCTAGTGGTCTCTGATGCTGCTAAAGTGTCCATGGATGCCACTTGCTTCTTTGGAAATCTGGAAAAAATATACAAAGTCTTCTCAGGTTCCCCTCAAAGGTGGACCATCATGAAGAAGCATGTAAACAACACAGTCAAGTCTTGGAGTGAAACACGATGGGAAAGCCAGGTTAAAAGTATCGAACCTTTACGCTACCAAGCAGAAAAGGTGAGACAGGCTTTGTTAGAAGTTAGGGGAAAAACTACTGACCCCACAGTAAAAGTTGAGACCCACTCGCTTGCTGAAGAAATCGGGTCATTCAGATTTCAAATTTGCTGTGTGGTTTGGTATGACATTCTCTCCCAGATTAACACCACAAGCAAACTACTTCAGTCAGCCAACATGCAGTTTGATGTTGCAGTGGGGCTCATTCAGAAAAACAAAGAACATTTAATCAGTTACAGGGCAACCGGTTTTAAAGATGCACAGGTCTCTGCAAAAGAGACATGTGAACAATTGAACACTGAAGCAGTGATCAAACAGAAGAGGTTGCGAACCACAAAAAGGCACTTTGCCTATGAGATGCCTGATGAGCCACAATCTGATGTGATGAAGAGGCTGGAAGTATCCTTCTTCATTGCTGTGGTAGACTGTACCATCCAGTCTTTGGAGGACCGCTTTCAGAGGCATGTTTGGAGTGCTTTCCAACTTTGGCCAGCTTGATCCACAGACAAGAAAGGATCAGTGTAAACTTCTCAGAGACAAACTCATCTTTGGAGAACAGTCTGATATTGATGGGAACACACTGGCCACAGAGATGGAGAACCTTCCAGATCTCCCTAAAGCACAGATGAGCCCATTTGAACTGCTCACTTACTTCTCTCAAAATGAGATCTGTGAGTTGTACCCAAATCTATGGGTAGCTCTACGGATAGCATGCACTCTCCCTGTGACTGTAGCATCTGCAGAGCGGAGCTTTTCCAAGCTCAAATTAATAAAGAACTACTTGAGATCTTCCATCGCACAAGAAAGACTGAGTGGACCGGCAGTGATTAGTATTAACAACAAAGTTGGCCATCAGATTTCTTATGGTGAAGCCAGGAAGCACAGGTTTTAAGGAGTGGGTGGAGTATTGAGGAAGAACAGAGTAACACCAAAGTTACATTTTAAGACCTAATTATTCAACTTCATATTTGTTCTTTTTAGAACCATTTTTGTTACCTGGTTTCAGGTAACTCTGTTCATTTACATCATTATTGAAGTATCTGCTTGACATTTTAATTCTGTCTGTTTTTGTACTGAATTGAATTTATTTTTATATATCTAAGGGATTTTATTTTTTGTTATTGCACTTTATTGTTGTTCTTGCACTAGAAATGTTTGCACATTGCTGTTGCAGTTTTTGAAACCAGATGACACAGTAACACAATGCTTCATCACTTGAAATGTTGTGAAAATCAACCCCAGGCCGCTCTTGAAGCTGAATGTGCTACATTTTGAGATTAAGAACCATATGTGGCACCCTGAACACCATTCATCAGTCATTCATTGGTATTATTTGTATTGTTGGATTGGTATTATTTATGTTATTACCTAGGCCACCCCCTTAAATGTGTAAGACATGTCAGGCGCAATAAGTTTATACTGTAGTAGGTGTGTGAATGATCAACAATCAATATTATTGGCAGAAATACGGGGCCCCAAGATCAGATTTTGCTCAGGGCCCCATGGAGGCTTGGGCCGGCTCTGCTCGTGTCCTACATGCTCAGTGTCCAACAGTGCCCCCCAGTTCAGATGCTCTTGGGGATTTACTGGCTTTTTTTTTGTTCGGAGTTCTAATTTTGGTATTACACCTTCACTGTTCTGGTCCCTGGACAGATTGGAAATTTGGTGAGTGGACCTTTTGAATTTCTAATTGAGTAGCCCTGCTATACACCCACTTACTCTCTTTATAACAAAAGGTAGTAAAACATACAGAGGATACACATATACAACTGTTTACTTAATATTTCAAGTGAAATCATAAACGTAATGGATAAAATCCCAAATCTCAACTCTTCGGACCCGCGGACTGAGCCGTACCATGATCTGTTCCTGTTCACAATATAGCTGATAGACACCCCTAAATATTACAATATTAAAACCAATTTACTTAATAGCCCTTTATTTCTACATATTTCTGTATCAAGAATAAATACTGTATATGAATATTACTTATGGCCGACACAATTCAAGTAGCCTACCGTTTCAATAAAGTAATTGTTTTCACACATTCATAACAACTTCTACAACGTCGGCTGGCATAACAAACTGTGGATGATTAAACTCTGAAGTCTGGTGATGTCTGCTCCCCATGCGTAAGTGCAGGGTAATATAGTAATGTGTAATTTAACCTCCGTGGTTTTGACAGCCCTCAAGACACGCGGACTTCTTGAAAGTCTGCAAGTAGGGCAAAGTCCGGTAAGATTTGCGCGCTCCCGCGGAGCTCGCGCACCTCCGGGCAGATAGTAAGGAAGCCCCGCCCCGGTGTGACGCAGTAAAGATATAAACTCCTTTTTTTGATAAATATAAAGTAGATTAATTTCTGTTCATTTCCGTACTTTGTTAAACAGTTATATGTTACCTGATATATAATTGTGATAAAAAAAAAAAATATCTATGATTGTTGTTATTTTTACGCGGGAGGTGAAAGGTTATAAACAAAATGGCCGAACACACTGGAGCTACGGTCACAATGCTTTGAGCAGCCGGACAGACAAGGTATAGCTGGATGTTTTGATGGCCCGCAACTGCAGTAATTATCACGTGAACCAGTCCATCGGTATATAACATCGACTACTGGCCACGTCCAAATCATATTTATAGATATATATCTGCTGTGGTTGGCGTAAACACACTGTACAGCAGTGTCCGGGGGAACAGCTCCCACCACAGAGACGGTAACGTAAGGGAGGCTGCATTTGACTCAGACCGTCGTAACATTTAACGTTGTTTCTATTGAAGCACTGTTTTGTCTTCTTACTTTTTGCAGTCTGCCAGTTGCACCAGTTAGCCGCATCTGGAGCTGAGCAGGAAGCCTCACGGAGCTGAGTGTGGGCATGCTGAACCTTGTGTCAAAGCACATCACCAAGAAACGACGATGAACAGGAAGAAGGATAAAGGATTTGAGAGTCCGCGCCCTTTTAAATTATAAGTATTTTTCTTTAATTTTGTGCCCACTTGCGTAAAATATTGTAACTTACCATTATGTTAGACAGTAAAGCAAAGTTAACGTTAGTTTAACATTAATAAGATATCCTTAGGTACATAGCAGAGTTCCATTAAGCACAGACAAGGAAACAAGTTAGCGGAGTGAGTTAATGAGATAGGAATATATAAGTAACGTTAATTAACGGTTGGTAAAAAGCTCAGATTTATATCGCATATTGACTGTGTCATTCTGTGGTTGTATTTACGACCCACCAGGCGGTGTGCATCAACAACATCAATTTCCAGAGGAAGTCTGTCATTGTGAGTACAGACACAGTGTGAAAACAATGTGTTAAACGACTCTATAATGTCATTGTTGATTCAGTTTTGCTGTGGCGACTCCTAATCCTTGCAATTTTGTGTGGGTCCCATTTTACTAATTGTAAAATAGTTGACATTTGGTGATAACTGCTTGACAATAGTGTTTCTTCTTTTTTGGCCACCATTTTTTAACAATGTATTCATTCAGTCAGGGAGAATTTTAATTCCATTGCAAGCATTACTGTAACTTGTTCAAAACTTGTTATGTGTTTGTAACATAGTAAGTGTAATGATATAAACACGTTACAGCCCTGCAGAATTATGTAGAATGTAAATCACAAGGACTTGGAAAGACTCCCACAGCAATGAAGCCAGCACAGATGCTTGTCTGTTGAACATCTTTGGTCAAACACAACCAAGTCCAGAAAATGAAAATCTCCTTAGCTACAGATGACAATGATTGTCAATTTTCACCAACTTCCTCTCTTTTGTATCCAACAGGGCTATGTGGAGCTGACGATTTTCCCTACAGTGGTCAACCTGAACAGGATCAAGCTCAACAGCAAACAATGCCGCATCTACAGGGTCCGAGTCAATGAACTTGAAGCCCCATTCATTTATAATGACCCCACGCTGGAGGTGTGCCACCATGAGTCCAAGCAGTGAGTAAATCGGTGCACTGTCGTCATCTCTGATGCACATTTTAGTATAATCTGGAGTTGTGAAATCATGGCTTGTAATTTGTAAAATAGATTCATAATTGTTTGTGTGGAAACAAAATCCTGTTAGACTGCATTACATCTGCTATTTTAACACATTCACATTTGTGGATCACTGTTAAATCTTGAATTTCTTCAGTATCTTTTGGGCTTTTCGCCATCCAAGTCTGTCAGTGGCTTTTGAAAAACGTGTGACTGTAAACAGTAGGTTGCAGCTATACATAAAAAAACAAAAAGCATTGTACAAAACTATACAATTCCAAATTCCAAACTGTGACATTATTGGAATTACAGCATTTTTGCATCAGTGTGATGAATTACCTTGCTCTGTTCAGTATTCATTTGACCGCAATGGTAATAAAACCTCATTGCCATCTGGCTATTTAATCTGTAAACACTCAATTAAATTTCCAGAAAATATGCCAACTCACAACCGTAAATCACTGGTATCTGCCTAAAAAATTTATTATAGGTATCCTTCTGACCAGATTAGCTTTGAGAAAATTAGAAATCCAGTTGGTTGTGTTGGTGAGACTTGGGGTAAGAAGTTTATATCTAGTGTTCAGTGGTAGAAGAAACCCCTGTAGCTGTCTAATATTTCATGAGAAGTGGGTATATTACCAATATCGCTGTCTGTCTACTTTGTGTGATCATTTTGTGCTTTTTCTATATGTGTGTGTTTGTAGGAGAAACCTCAACTATTTCTCCAGTGCCTACACAGCCGCAGTGAGTGCTGTAGACCCTGATGCAGGGCATGGGGAGCTGGTCATCAAAGTCCCCTCTGAGCTATGGAAACAAGGAGATGGTAAGACTGTGACAACGGGGCCACTATAACAGGATAATTCAGTCATTTACATCTTGTACATATAGTGCAGTGTGTTAAGACTGACATAGTTTAACCCTTCGTTTAACCTTTGTTTACGTTTCGGGAAATTACTGAGGGCAAGCTCTTATGTCCAATGATGTTGAGAGCACAAATAAGAAAAAAACAGAATAGGTTCAAAAATGTGATAGTAGATAAACAGAAACAACAAACATAATCACAGAGCGAGGTGGAGGTAAAACTTAAGGTGTCCATAAAAATGATAACAGACAAGAAGCTTTATGACAGAATACCAATAAAATGGAAAAAAAAAACAAATATGGCAAAACACAAATAACACAGAGGTGCATAAAAGACAAATGACAGGCAACCATATAGGACAGCATGTAGTTAAAAACAGTTCCATTCAAATGCTGAGTAGTTCAACTCAAAGTCTTAAACTGACCTATAGGTGTAACTGTATTAGGTTTAAATGTTTGTTGTAAAATGTTTGTAAAAGTGTATGAAGCACTGAAACTATAATCAGTTTTCCTAAATGTGGTGTTTACTCTAGGAACCTGGAGCATTATATGATCACTAGAGCGTGTTGAACAGTAACTCTGTCACCAGTTTGATGAAGAGCTGATATATGGTGGCATGTTGCCCTTCAAGGCTGTAAAAAGAAATACAAACTAATGGCTGTCACATCTTATGGTTAAAGGTGCCAAGCTAACTTCTTCACATAGAATACAATGAGTGGAATAACAGTCACCAGTAATGAATCTGAGGGCAAAGGGATAAACCGTCTCCACTCTTACTCTGGTGGAGTGAAGTGGAGACAGAGGCGTGTTTATAGATAACATCACCATAATCCAGGACATATAAAAAGATAGCTTCAATGATCCGTTCCCTACAAAACATGGGGAAAGTAGTTCTCTTTCTAATAACCAATTTCTTGTCTTAGCTTGCTAACAAATGTGAGTTTCTGATCCAACCGGATACCCAAATATTTGTATTCAGAAACTCTTTCAATATTGTGTACTGTCAGAGTGGTAACATGCAGGCGGATGTCTGCAATATCTGTGCTCATCTCTTGAATCAGTATAGTCACCTGAGGTGGATTACCCAATTTCTTTAGTATAAGTGAAAGGGTTTCTACTCTTGGATTATTGACAGAAATTGTTCTGTAAGGTTTAGACTGATCCACTGATGTTTCTGTGTGTTTTGGTCTGCAGATTTGAAAGTTTTAAAGGTGTATATTGAATTTTCTCTGGACCAGCCAAAAGGAGGTCTCCACTTTGTTGTTCCTGATGTGGAAGGCAGTATGGCGGAGAGAGGAGCTCACGTGTTCTCATTTGGATACCAGAACTCCACCAGGTGTAGTAACAGAGACTAACCCTGATAGATCAAATAACACTTTCCAATACATGCCGTTAAAGCTACACATTATCTACACTGCCCGGCCAAAAAAAAAAATCACACTGTCCAGATTTTGTTGGACTGCTTTTATCTTTCATTATGGCACACATTCACCTTTGCATCATTTTGACAAGCTTATGCAATGTTACAACATTTACATACAAAGCCTTTTTTCTGATCAGCCTCACTGGCCCTTTTTATACTAGGCAATAAGCCGCCAATTGGCCGTCCTTTTTGTGGCTAGGTCCATGAAACTTTCTTGCAACTTGACGTATGCATCGTTCAGAAATTTATCAGGAAATGTAGTCATTTCATAGTAATTTGCTTGGAAAGACAGATCTGTGAAATAAACAAGATTTGGAAGATCCATGTCAATATAAAGATTGTAAGTGTTCCACATGAACTGGATGTTTTCTTCACTCCGGAGGCCTTCATTGTGTGGGGGGCACCGTGACATGCAACAGCTGTAAATTAGTGAGAATCGTAAAAATCCCTCAGACATGTTAACTATTCTTTCTAATAAGTATTAATAAAAGATTGTAAGATATGTAAGGTATTTAAGTAAATTAACACTGTTTGATAATACAACACTGTGGTTATGCAAGTAAAAACTATGTAGTTTTGAGGAAGAAATTTTAACCAGCAGAAAAAGATCCTCTTTGAATTTTGTTTTACCTCAACACACACAATACACAAACTCTATTCATTTTCATGACTGGATAAACTAAGTAAACAAACTGACCTTAAAGGGCAGCACATTTTCATACTGTTTTACTGTTTATATTTGGCGGACCCTGCCACCGTTCTAGCTTTAAACAACGTTCTGGGGACCTCATTTTTCTTCTCTTTTTATCAGTTATGGAGAAATTAATATGTCTGCATTTGTATTATTATCTTATTGGTGTTGTAAATATTACAATTCTGAATGTTTTTGTTTTCACCAAAACTACATAGTGCCCCTTAAAGAATGAATAATTAAAAAATAACCAACACCTAGCCAGCCACACCCAGTTGATTTAAACAGAAAAATTTACACAGATGTGATGTTACAAACAAGCTATTATTCTATGTGTAAAACATAGAACAATAGCTTGTTTGTCACATCACATCTGTGTAAATCCAAGGAGGACTGGGGGGTGGGTCACAACCCCTAGTATATCACTATGAAAACACTTAAGAGTGTTTGGAGGAGCCATGTTTTGGCCTCAGTGGGCAGGCGGTGTGAGTGTTGGTCAGCAGAATTACGGCATTACTTTTGGTGTCCAACTCAGGAATTCATGTAGTTTGAATCATCAGATAAGTCAAAAAGACTGGCTTGTCAGACCTTGTGTACCTTACAGCATACTTGTACAAAACTTGAATGTACAAAAAACATTTTTTGCTTGTGAGACCATGGCTGCTACATCTACAACTAAGGGAATCACTGGTGTGCATACGTTCCCTGCTCATCAGATTGTCTTCTCTCTCAGATTCTGGTTCCCCTGTGTCGACTCCTACTCAGAGCTCTGTACATGGAAATTGGAGTTCACTGTGGATGCTTCCATGGTGGCGGTGTCTTGTGGCGATCTCGTGGAAACCATCTACACCCATGATATGAGGAAGAAGACTTTCCACTATGTCCTCCCCATTCCTACTGCGGCCCCCAATATCTCTCTGGCTGTGGGGCCCTTTGAAATCCTAGTAGATCCCTACATGCATGAGGTGGGTTTGAATAAGGATGTTTCTGCATGCATTTAGGTTTGTTGGAATAGAAACCCTGTAGTGCTGTTTCTGATGTCTACATTCATTATTTTGTGATATGCTTGCTAAAACATTTTTTCAAGGGAAATCACACAGTTAGCACAGCACCACTAAAGGCAGGAACACACTGGCCCAATTGTTGGACGTCTGAAGCATTTGGGGAGACTCGGAGGAGGTCGGGAACAAAACATTGTTGAACATTGTTCAACATGCGAAGTCTGAGGAGATTGGCCGTTGGCCATCTGAGCCATTGAATTCTCTGATTGGTTGTGTTCCAGCTGAATAGCCATTCTGATTAGCAATTACTCATTCATAACAGGTTGTAGTTCACTCAATTTCAGTGTAAATATTTTGCACCAACTAAGGTTGTATATGGGAAAATCTCAACTACTCTGTTATCTAAATAAAAAAAGTTATGCGATCCATCAGTTTGTCAATAATAACTACAGGACTGTTTTAATTACTAGTAATTTATCCATCCTATTTTCTACTAATGACCACTAGATGTCCTTAAACACAAGGTGGTAATGTTGAAATTCAGGTTTCCCTCACTACAGGGTGCCCTTTAATATATATATAAAATTCCATGATATTCAGATGTGCAAAGGGACATCCTGGGTATTCTGTCTTTGTTGCTGTCATTAATTTACCAGAGAACTAACCTTAGTTGTATGAATCTAATAAGGTTTTTTTTTTGTTGTCATTTTTCACTCATTACTTTCTGACATTTTGAGTTCATATCTCTAACATTGTGCTCCCCATCAGGTGACCCATTTCTGCCTGCCACAGCTGCTGCCACTGCTCAAACACTCCATGTCTTACCTTCATGAGATTTTTGAGTTCTATGAGGAGATCTTGACATGCCGCTACCCTTATGCCTGCTTCAAGACTGTGTTTGTGGACGAAGCCTATGTCCAAGTGTCCACATATGCTTCCATGAGCATCTTCACGTAAGCATGAGATAGTGTGTGCCTGACTGTCTGTCTTTTCAGATAAGAATACAAGTGGTAAATTTGTTTGTGTGTGAATGTAGAGAACTATGGATACTTGCAGTAACTTGGAATTGTTGCAGTTTGTCAAGTTTTATGTGTATGCTCTCTGTATTTATCTCATTCTGTCTGTTTTTTTCAGTACTAACCTGCTCCACAGTGCCATGATCATAGACCAGACCCCTCAGACACGCCGCTGTCTGGCCCAGGCATTGGCTCAGCAGTTCTTTGGCTGCTTCATCTCCAGGATGTCATGGTGAGACTCAGCACAATGATGCTGTCATGTCTGACACAACAGATATGCCATTTGGAGGTCATTTGAAGGCTCATTTCTCATTGGCTGATCAGTGTCAAACAAGAGACTCTCTATACTATATGGATGTATTTTTGTGAATCTGCCAGAAAGCATACTTTAAAGTTCCAATTAAATAGTCAGTGGAGTGCTATTGAGTTCGGAATATTTCCGTTTTTCTGTAAAAACAGGCAGCAACGGAGGGACTTATCACTTATGTTGATTGGTGTTTAAAGTAGCCAATATCCCTGAATGTGCATCACACACAAGTAAAGCTATCTGTCCAAGGTTTAGGCAGAGCAGCCCGAGTACATCAGTGGGATAATCTGAAAATATTTGTTACATTTGTTGTGCTATCTACTGTTGGATAATGTCATAATGTTTTTAGTACACTGAAGAGCTAATGTCCTTGAAATAAAGCTTGTGGTTCCTGGACGGATTAAGGTTACTTCAAATTGTAGACATTTTTAAAGTTTCTGAAGGCTCCGTGTAGTCATTGGAAGCCGGTATGAATACCTTTGCCTTTAGATGTGACCAGGTGGTATGTTGTATGAAGCAGTTAATTCAAAGTAATCTGCGACTGTGAGTAACTTGAATTAATCCCAGAGGCCAAATTTGCATGTAATGGAAAAGTACTGACGCTACGTTTTTGGAATCACCACTTTTGATTCTCCATAGTGTTCTGGTCTTTTTGAGAAGTGTGGTAGCATTTAGCCCTCAGACCTTTTCATATAAGGCCAGTGATGAGAGATTTAAAACAGAACTAAGCTATTTTGGCAGTACTAGGAGTCAGAAGTTGGGCCAGCGCTGGCCTGTATTCTCCACCTTGATGGATCACTGTATTACTGCTTAGTGTGGACAGAGCATGAGAGAGACTGAGTGAAAACTCTTGCTTGCTTGTGTTAAGAGGCCCATCAGTAGGACTTAAACTCTAGAGCTTGTAAGTCCTTCAGAGAAAGAAATGCATACGTGTCCTTCCTTTACCTCCTCTCCCCTTCTCTTCTCTCCTCTCCTCCACTGAACACACATCAGATGTGGGGCCTTGGTTTGCTCATGCTGTTGAGCTGGTCGATGTTGTGAAACAAAAGTCAGATCTCTTTGATTTTAGCAAAGCATGGCATCATGACTACCTGCTAGCAGTTAATCAGAGTTGGGGTTACCTGGGGCCTGTAATTTGAAAGAGGCGCTGCTCAGCAGCCTGTAAAGGCTGAAGAACAAACAAGAGCTTGGATTTCTGTTCTATATGTGTGTCTGTGTAATTGAAGATGTATCAGGTTCTTCTCTTAATGAATGTCTGTTGACATTGTTAGACCAGTGGTATATAAATATGGTCTAGTTTGCTGTTTTTAAAGGTATCATGTTATTGTCCATGCCTGAAATTGGGGCCTCTGTTCAAGGAAACGTAACTCTTCGGAGATCAACATGTTTTAATTATCAGTTATGATACAATCCATAGAGTATTAAGGCGGAGAGTGGGTCAAATCTTTCTCTGAAATACTCTTCTCTTTAATGTAATTTATAGCAGATACACTGATGAAATCATCCTAAAAACATAAGGCAGACTGGATTCATTCCAGCTTCAAGTGGTTTCATCAGCATATTCGGTCTCTGTTTTCACAAGCTAATAAATCCAGGCTGATAGATTTAAGAAAGTTGTGTTTACCATGACATTTCTTCCTAGAAATACAGCCAGAGTAAAATTCAATTGCGGCCTTAAATGATTTTAAAGTATTTCCACTTTCAAAGAGCACATAGCAGGGCAGCAGGGATTGAATAGGTAAAACTAAGAGGGAATTTATCATCAAACTCTCAGTTTTAAGTTGTTCACCAGCTGCATGTAACTTGCCTGTCACCCGTTATTTTTACATTTTATCCTTAGTGTCACATTTATAGAGTGTAACAATCCATTGTTTTTACATTTTATTCCTTGTGCAGGCCGGTTTATTCATACCTAGTTATGTATTGTTGTGTTACGTAGGGATGTCCCGATCAGGTTTTTTTTTCACCCCAATCCAAGTCCTTTAATATTTACTATCTGCCGATAATGAGTCCCGATCTGATACTCAGCCTTAACTAATATTTTCCTGGATAATACAGCTGCATTAAGAAAAAAAAGTACCTGCATTCCTTAAGTTTTTTTTTATTTTGTTGAAACAAAGTATATACTTTCACATGGCTCATTCTTATTCAACACGTGCTATTGCAACATTGGCCGGCCACCTAGTTGTGTTAGCAGGTGAGTCTGACGCTGCACTATGACAGCAGACCCTTGAGTACATGCAGCGGAAGTGTGTGAGACGCAGCACATGCTTGGCACCTCCAAATCATCCACTGCTTTTTTCATATTCCTTAAGTTGTCATGTAAAATGACATGGAGGTGTTGCTTTTCTGTATCACATGTGTTCAGTTTCTCCTCATTTGCCTGTTTTACATGCTCTGCTGTAAAACAGGCAAGCCCTTGACCAGCTTCCACGTTCAACTTAGCCTCTCTGCTCAAACTTAACTTCTAATGTTCCAACTTGATTACAGCTTGCTCTATGGCAGCATCACACCTCAAAAAGCCAGTTCTCAGTCAACTTCAGACCTCCTTTTCTCTGACTTCTCAACTTCCACTCTATGCTTTAACCTCTCCTGCTCCATTTGTAAGCAGCAACTCCTTCTGCTGTTCAAAGGACAAAGCAATGCTCTGAGCTATTTCTGAAGATGAACCAGCAGTCTCAGCAACATCTCCATTTTTACCAGGCAAAATCTCCATTTCGTACAAGTTAGCCTTTAAAATTGACTTAACTGTATCTTTGAGTCTTTTGTCACTAATTTCAACCTTGTAATGGTCTGCAAATTTCAATAACTGCTCTTTTGTGCTGCCGTCCAAACCCAGCCCAAAGGAGAACAAGTGACACAATGGCTGTAAAAAAAGGCAAACAGGAGTGTCCCCTCTATCTGCCTAACCAAAACTAAAGTAACTCATCCCTAGTCTTCATGTGGTTAGTTGTGGTGGGTATTTATGCACTTAAGACCACTGGCGTGAAGAAGCGACCAGAATCTGGCAACCCCCCCACAGCCATGGACATGCTCCCGAGATAAAGTCTCTAACCGCATTCAACTCAACTCTACAAAAAACAACAAATTCAGCAAAGCTCAAAGGAACAATGCTGCTATGCCTACCAGGGGAAATCAGCTTTAGCTCCAAAAAAATTACACACCAGCGTGTCAATTCTCACCCTCCTCTGGACAAACGGGTCTTCAAATCCAACTCATATCATGCTCTTCTGCATGTTCAAACAGACAAAGAACAATCACTCACCCAGGTGTGACCTCTCAAGCCATTCAACACTGCCTGAGAAACCCCAGCAATCAAGTGCACCTGGAGGCCTTCAACACAAAAGAGATTAAATGTTCACAAAGAAAGCATCTATCCAAAATTTTGACGAGCTCCCAATTTGTCACGGCCGGCTCAAAACCATGACAAATGATAGGAGAGGACACAAGAAGTTAAAGCAAGGAAATTATAATTTATTAGAACTAACTCAAAAACCAACATGTCAATGTGGAAACAATACAATAAGGAGCGTGGAGAGCAGCGCAGCAGTGCCTCCTGCTGGGCACCTGCAAGACCAAAGAAGACAAGCAAACTGCCCAACAGCACCAGAGGCATGGCCGTCACAATATATATGTGTATGTGTGTATGTGAGTATGTATAGTAATGATTTGTTTCTCGTGAGATTTGACATGATTTGTTCTTACGTGTAAAGGGCTGATGAGTGGGTGTTGAAGGGAATCTCTGGTTACATCTACGGCCTCTACCTAAAGAAGACCTTTGGAGTCAATGAATACCGGCACTGGATCAAAGAGGTAACAGATGTTTTACCTGTCTTCCAGTGTATCCTTGGTCATTAGTGGTGGTACTAACAGCCCAGCTTCTGCAAATAGTTTTTTTGATACTATTATTTGTAATTTTCTCTACAAAGTGGGTGGCTTTTTTTCAGCTCAAAACAGTCTAAATGACCAGATATTCCATGATTCAAGCTCCTTTACTGCTTCTCTGACATTTATTGACTTAAATGTAATATGTTTTGTGTTTTGACATTTGAAGATGTCACCATGGGTTCAAGGATTGTTTCACTGTTGGCTGATATTTCATAAGAGTTGCAAGTAGATTATGTGATCATTTGATTGACTGAAAAGTAATTGTAAACTGTTATTCTTCTTCTTCTTCTTCTTCTTATTATTATTGTTATTGTTATTGTTGTTGTTGTTGTTGTTGTTGTTGTTATTATTATTATTATTATTATTATTATTATTATTATTATTATTATTATTATTATTATTACTTTGGCATTTTTGCTGTGTTCTTAGTTATATCAGGTTTTGGATGTTTATTTTGGAGAGTTGAATAAAGCAGGATATCTAAATACTACATCTTGAGTTTTGGGAAATTATATCTCTGTCTTACATCATTTTATAGATATAAAACAGACACACACACACACAGCTTTCATAATTGTTGATAAATGTTATTCTATTGTGTCCAGGAGTTGGACAAAATTGTGGACTACGAACTGAAGATGGGAGGTGTTCTATTGCACCCAACATTCAGTGGAGGCAAAGAGAAGGACAAGTAATGTTTCAGTTTGAATGTCTATGCATCAATTACTGTAATTTAGTTTTTTAATTTAATCTTCCAAGTGTATACGATGCAATTTAATGAATCATGGTTGCATGACAGACTGACAACAGTGTTTTTTTTCTTCAGTCCAACTCCACATCTTCACTTCTCCATAAAGCACCCCCACACACTGTCCTGGGAGTACTACAAGATGTTCCAGTGTAAGGCTCACCTGGTGATGAGACTGATAGAAAACAGGATCAGCATGGAGTTTATGCTGCAGGTTGAGCACCATTTTCTTGTTTGTCTTATCTGCCTTCATTAGAGTACACTTAAAGTTGAACAGAAACTGGTGCAGC
Organism: Acanthopagrus latus; assembly: GCF_904848185.1. Classification (NCBI taxonomy): domain Eukaryota; kingdom Metazoa; phylum Chordata; class Actinopteri; order Spariformes; family Sparidae; genus Acanthopagrus; species Acanthopagrus latus. The sequence goes on along the minus strand of NC_051055.1, from coordinate 1,381,416 downwards.
CTTCCTTTTAACTCTTTGTTTTTTGTTGTCCGATGTAGGTTTTCAATAAGCTCCTGAGCCTGGCCAGCACAGCCTCATCCCAGAAGTACCAGAGTCAAATGTGGAGTCAGATGCTCCTGTCTACTCATGCCTTCCTCAAATCCATCTCCAATGTCTCTGGCAAAGACATAGGACCCCTCATCAAACAATGGGTGTATCCTTTTATATCTAATGGTTTGTGGTTGTTTTTAAACCAGCTGAACTGTATGACTTCACATTTAGGAGCAACATTGCTTACATAAATCGTGACAAAATAAAGCTATTGGCAAGGATTTTTTTTAATACCGCCTTGTGGCTCAATTCCACATCAGCTTATTTCATAAGAAAATAAAAACCCTTGTTTTCTAAAACTAAAGTTGTGCAGATCCCAGATTACTTAAAAATCCTAGCCAATATGTAAATCTGAAAGGACTTTCCCTGCTTCATCTTTTGTTCTTGAATTGAACAGAAGCCTACTACTGTAATATGAGGTATTTTTCAGTATTATTAAGAACTGACCCCCATGTTTAGTTAAAACCTTTTGTCTCAGCAGGTTGTCTTTTCTCTAGCTGTGCTGAGTTATTTGCATCTGTTTTTAATCTTAACTGTTTGTACTCAGAGACCAGAGTGCTGTGGTAAAATTCTTTGGCAGTTTTGCCTTCAACAGGAAGAGGAACGTGCTTGAGCTCGAGATTCGTCAGGACTACACATCATCTGGAACCCAGAAATATGTGGTGAGCATTGAGCAACAGCCAGTGGATTGAGTATGTTGTCTGTGTTCACCGAGGACTGAGCAGTAGAATTTTTCCAAAAGCCATGACTTGAACATATGATTAATCAAGATTACTTAAGATAATCAGAGTATTGAGTGCCATCTGGTCTTTCAGGTGAGTTGGTTGATCTGGAGATTTTTTAAAAACGCATTTGTGTTAGCTTTTATTTTCCAAACTCACTCTTGTCAAGTCTGGAATCTACAGTGCAGCATGCTCCCTACCATGCTACATGTCCGGGTGAATGACATGAGAATGATTGTTCAACACTAGGTTTACATACAGAGATTGTATATAATGTGGACTTGACATATGTATGATAAGCTAAACTAGCTTGCCTCAGCTAACTCCATGACATTTTCAAGTCAGTTACCAGTGGTGGAAAGTAACAAAGTACATTTACCCAAGTACTGTATTTAAGTACGACTTTAAGGTATTTGTACTTGACATTTTATGCCATTTTTCTTTCTGCCACTTTTAATTCTACCTCATTACTCCCAGTACTCCAAAATGTTTCATCACGAGAATTTTCTTGTGATGGAGAACACCCCTGGACCTTTGTCAATACTCAGGCAGGTCTGAGTAATGTTAGAGATTCAATGTTTGGAAGGGGCTACACTTGCTGTTTTAATATTACTTGGGCCTTTACATAACCAAAAGTCTGTTTCCCTGCAGGGTCCCATCAAGGTGACCGTGCAGGAGCTGGATGGATCCTTCAACCACACGCTACAGATCGAGGAGAACAGCCTCAAGCATGACATCCCCTGTCACTCCAAGAGCAGACGGTACGTACTATAGCAGAACACGATCCCTAACTAATTCTCAGTATTGTACGTTGCATGCTCAATATTTTACTAGGGATGTCCTGATCAAGTGGCAAGTGTGGAAGTGTTGCATATTTCCACATTGGTCAAGTCTAATGACATGAAACTCAGGTTACTACTTCCGCATGAGCCCCTGAGCCCCTGTGCAAAATTTTAGGCGATAACCACAAGGTGGCGCTCTTTAAATTGATGTATTTTATATCTCCACAACTGTTCATCGGATTAATTCGCAACTTAACTTAGTACATTTATTGTCCATGCCCTCCTGAGGACACCTGATGAAGGGTTTACCGATCTGTCACTAGGTGGCGCTCTGGTGCCCGTCTAATTTAATATTTGGCACTGTGCCCGCGCCATAACACTTATGCAAATGAAATTCATAGAGGTGCTATAGAATGGCCCCTGTGAGTCACACACCAAAAATGACCAGCAGGTGGTGCTATTTTCAATGCAAAAGTGTTTTTCGCTCAAAACTCCCACTTCATATGTTGCACATTATTAAACCTTATCCCTATGTGTTCCCTGCATTCAGCTAAATTGTTTGGTGTACCACACCCACTTTTGCGCTAACTTTCCATTCGCAAAATCGCAACAAATGGAAAACATACTTTTTCAAACTCCTCCTAGGCAATTTGAGCGATTTTCACCAAACTTTGCGTGAAGCATCTGTGGACCCTCCTGACAAAAAGTAATCAAAAGAATTTTGATAGTCCGTAAAACGTCTGAAATATAAAGCAACAAATTCCTGCATATTGTGTCGAAAGCAGACAATCTTGCACATCTTTACAAAATACTGTCTGATTATCACGTAAATGTTCAGAATTGTGTTCCATGGACAGATGGTGGCGATCTAAATAGTCTAAATAGTTTGAATTGAAAGTCAATGGGGAAAATCTTAAAATCCTCTTCAAAACTCATCGACTTTGAACCTCTTCTTGTGCTTTATGCTTTGAGCTATAGACACCATTCCACCTTTTAAAGAGTCAGAAGACCTTGAACTGTTGGGCATGTATTCAGTTTTTAAAAATCTTATGCAGTGGGAGAAAGCCACCAAATTACACACGGAACGACTTCTTCAATGGAATGTGTTGAATGAACAAGTCCCGACGTCAGCATGCCACAACAGCTGCACACCCTGACAACATGCCCCGACAATTGGACTGCAAGAGCCCATTCATTGCTGCTTGCAGCTTTAATTATTATAGATTTTTTATGGAAACAGAATCTGTTTCAGAAGTCAGTGGGCCACATGACATGGAAGCTATTGAGAAAAAAAACCCATAATTTCTGCATATTAATATTCATATGAATTAGAGGACTGCAACCTTACCGTGATGGAGGGGTTTGAGTACCCGGATGACTCTCCTCTACTCTGGAGTTGCCTGCGGTGAGAGGCGACGAGCTGGTGTGGGCTTGCTTATAGCTCCCCAGCTCAGCCGCCATGTGTTGGAGTTTTCCCTGGTAAATGAGAGGGTCGTTTCCCTGCGCCTTCGGGTCAGGGATAGGTCTTTCACTGTTGTTTTGGCTTACTGGCCGAACAGCAGTGCAGAGTACCCGGCCTTCATGTGGGCAGCAACAGTGTTAACTGGAAGGGTGTGATTGGGAGGAATGGCCTCCCCGATCTGAAACCAAATGGTGTTTTGTTACTGGACTTCTGTGCTAGTCACAGTTTGTCCATAACAAACACCATGTTCAAGCATAAGGCTGTCCATCAGTGCACGTGGCACCAGGACACCCTAGGCCGGAGATCAATGATTGACATTGTGGTAGTGTCATCTGACCTCTGGCCGTATGTCTTGGACACTCGGGTGAAGAGAGGGGCTGAGTTGTCAACTGATCACCACCTGGTGGTGAGTTGGATCCACTGGTAGGGGAGGAAGCTGGACAGTCTCGGCAGACCTAAGTGTATTGTGAGGGTTTGCTGGGAATGTCTGACGGAACCCCTGTCAGGGAGGTCTTCAACTCCCACCTCTGGGAGAGCTCTGTCCAGATCCCGAGGGAGGCTTGGGACATTGAGTCCGAATGGACCATGTTCTCCACTTCCATTGTTGACGCGGCTGTTCGGAGCTGTGGCTGTAAGGTATCTGGTGCCTGTCATGGCAGTAATCCTCGAACCCGGTGGTGGACAAGGGATGCTGTCAAGCTGAAGAAGGAGTCCTGTCGACCATGGTTGGCTCGGGGGACTCCTGAGGCAGCTGATGGGTAACGGCAGGCCAAGCATGCAGCAGCACGGGCGGTCGCGGAAGCAAAAACTCAGGTCTGGGAAAAGTTCGGGGAGGCCATGGAGGAGGACTACCGGTCAGCCTCGAGGAGATTCTGGCAAACCATCCGGCACCTCAGGAGGGGGAAGAACCCCTTCACCAACATTGTTTATGTTGGAGGTGGGGAGCTCGACTGGGGATATCGTCGGGCGGTGGAAGGAATACTTCGAGGATCTCCTCAATCCCACTGACCTGCCTTCCATAGAGGAAGCAGGGGTTGGGTAATGGATTCATTCATCACCCAAGCCGAAGTCACTGAGGTAGTTGGGAAGGTCCTCAGTGGCAAAGCACCGGGGCTGGATGAGATCCCCCCTGAGTACCTCAAGTCTCTGGATGTTGTGGGGCTGTCTTGGCTGACACGTCTCTGCAACATTGCGTGGCAGTCGGGGACAGTGCCTCTGGACTGGCAGACCGGGGTGGTGGTCCCTCTATTCAAAAAGGGGGACCGGAGGGTGTGTTCCAACTATCCGGGGATCACACTCTTCAGCCTCCCTGGGAAAGTCTACTCCAGGGTACTGGAGAGGAGAATTCAGCCGATAGTCGAACCTCAGATTCAGGAGGAGCAATGCAGTTTTCGTCCTGGCCTTGGAACACAGGACCAGCCCTATACACTCTGCAGGGTGCTCGAGGGTTCATGGGAGTTTGCCCAACCAGTCCACATGTGTTTTGTGGACTTGGAGAAGGCATTTAACCATGTCCCTCTTGGCATTCTGTGGGAGGTGTTCCGGGAGTACGGGGTCGGAGGCCCTCTTCTAAGGGCTGTACGGTCCCTGTACGACTGGAGTGGGAGCCTGGTTTGCTTTGCCAGCAGTAAATCAGTTCCCGGTGCATGTTGGACTCCGGCAGGGCTGCCCTTTGTCACCGGTTCTGTTCATTATTTTTACGGACAGAATTTCTAGGCACAGTCAGGGGCCAGAGAGGGTCTGGTTCGGGAGCCACTGGATTCCATCTCTGCTTTTTGTGGATGATGCTGTCTTGTTGGCTCCGTCGAGCCAGGACCTCCAGCATGTTCTGGGGCGGTTTGCAACCGAGTGTGAAGCTGCTGGGATGAAAATCAGCACCTCCAAGTCTGAGACCATGGCTCTTGACCGGAAAAAGGTGGCTTGCTCCCTCCGGGTTGGGGGATAGTTCTTGCCCCAAGTGGAGGACCTCAAGTATTTTGGGGTCTTGTTCACGAGTGAGGGAAAGATGGAGCGAGAGATTGACAGGCGGATCGGTGCAGCGGCTGCTGTAATGCGGTTGTTGTATCGGTCTCTCATGGTAAAGAGAGTTGAGCCGAAAGGCAAAGCTCTCGATTTACTGGACGCCTGGACGCCATCCTTGGGAGGTGTTCTGGGCATGCCCCACCGGGAGGACACGCTGGAGTGACTATGGCATTTGGCTGGCCTGGGAACACCTTGGGATCCTCCCGGAGGACCTAGGGGAAGTGTCCGGGGTGAGGGAAGTCTGGATTTTCTCTCTTCAGTCCTCCTGTGTCTGCACTGAGGAAACAGAAGTGTCAGCAAAGTTTTTAAAGAATGATTGTTTGTCTTTAACTATTTGGTTAACTAATGACAGATTGTTCTGTTGGGTTCTTTTCACAGAAACAAGAAAAAGAAGATTCCTCTGATGAATGGAGAAGAAGTTGACATGGATTTATCAGCCATGGAGTAAGACATCACTGCTGTCACTATTACCTGACATATGATCTAGGAATTTAGTGGTTGTCTTATCGTCATCACATAAAAAACATTATAAATTACATATCCTTTCTTGGTGTTAAAAACTGCATAGAATAGAACTTATTTAAAGGTTCCCATGCATCCTGGAAAACCTAAAAAGCAGCTGCTGAAACTTGTAGTCGTGGAAATATATATATATATATATATATATATATATATATATATATATATATATATATATATATATATATATATATATTCACACATACATATATATAAAATAATATTTTATAAAAAATATATGTGTGACTGTGTATGTATATTTATGTGTATATACATTTCTCCTCAAACACAGTGCTGCACTGTTATGGTTAAATGGACCGTAATGTGACACGAAATGCTGACCTTTTGTAGGGATGTCTCGTAGAACGTGTGTGGCCTCAGGAACTTGTTTCTTCAGCACTGTCCACAAGTCCTCAATAAATGTCAAGTCAGGACTTTGGGAGGGCCCTTCCAAATTCCTGATTTAGCCATGCCTTTACCACTTCTGATGTTTATTTGGGATAATTGACCTGTTGGAACAACTGGATCCAATCTTATGGCTCATTATTTTAGGTTTTCCTGAAGAATTTAGAGATACTCCTTCTTCTTCATTATTCCATTTACCTTCTTTAGAACAGCTGATCTGCTGGCAGCAAAATAGCCCCACAGCAAAATACTACCACCCCCATGCTTCACAGTAGATGTGGTGTTCTTGGGTTAAAGGCCTCACCTTCTAGCCTTGTCATTGTGGACAAACAACTACATTTTTCAGTGACCTCTAGCTATTGATGGTAAGGCAGCAATGGATAATACAATTCACAAGACAAAAAGAGCTTAGGGTTATGCAGTACTTATTTAAGGAACACAGTCGTGTATATGAGTGGTCCATATCTATCATACTGGCTAGACTTCACTGAAAAAGTCGTAGAAAATAATCTCTACAAAATAGTGGGTAAGCCGTACTTGACAAACCTTTGCCTGCTTAGCCTTTACATTATGTAGCTGGTGTGGGATCACACACCAGCCACCTAATGACACCAGTGTGAGTTGAATTGACATGCTTTACTTTTCTTTTACTCACTCTATTTGTCTCCTGTTACATCTGCAGTGCTGACTCTCCTCTTCTCTGGATCCGGATTGACCCAGACATGTCCATTCTGAGGAAGGTGGAGTTTGAACAGGCTGACTTCATGTGGCAGTATCAGCTGCGCTATGAGAGGGATGTAGTTGCACAGGTGGGCTAATGGAAAGAGTGCAGAACATTTGTAATGTACTTATTTGCTTATTAATCCAGATGGACTTTAAACCATGCATTTTGTTAAGTGTTGTACGTACAGCTGAAGTGAATTAACACTCTCCTAATGTGTTCCTTCAGAAAGGATGGGTTCCAAAAGCATTTTTGTAAAATACTAGAATTTCTAACACTGACTCCTAAACAAAAAGAATGAGGAGAGATAAAGGCAGTTACTCTTGTTATTAGTCAAGAGCAATTAATAGCCCCATTCACACTGGCTTTTGGATGCGGCTTTAGTACGCCAATTCCCCTCCTCCGTCTCAGTGTGAAATTTGCTCCGGCCCATGCCTCTGGAGGTAGTATCAGGGCCGTATTATTAAAGAACTGAGCTAGTGTGAACGGATAAGCTGGCGGCACGGAGCAGGGGGCATGTCGGTTGGCCTCTTCAAACACAAGAGGCCAATTATACCCCTCCGGGGTATAATTAGCTGTTTTTGACTGTTTTTGATTTTGCCATCATATTTCACCTTAAAAACTGTTTATCTTACCTTGTTTGCTGTCATCATTTCACACACGTGTCGCATGTGTGACTTTACAGTTCTTTTTTTATTGTGACATACTGTATTAACACAATGGACCTAAAATCCGAATCGGAAAAAGTTATTTTTTTTTTACTGTGAGAACTATAAATATGTTTAACGAATATATAACGCAAATATAAATTATTTGCTGAATTTGTGCAGAAGTTTTTGAAGTTATATGTAACTATTTACATTTAAATGCAGGCAATGCCTCAGGCTCAGGTCTCTCTTAGCGTCTCCCTGCCTGCTCCACATTCAGCAGTCTCCTCATTGTTTAGACTCATTAAACAAAACGGCTACACTATACACTAAACACACTGCACCAAACACTACATAACACACTAACTATACACTCCAAACACGCTATATGTCACAAATTCCTCAACTGTCAAAACTCGCTATCCTGTAAATAGGATGTTTGTCTGAATTCCTGTGTCCAGTACTTTGCGCTATTGATATGACACAATATTGATGCATGGAGGTATTCAGGGCAACATCATATACATGTGTGATGAATTTGGTGTACATGGGAAATTGTATGTTGAAGTTATAAGGACTTGATGCTTTATGGCAAAGCATGAAAATGGACCGTATCATGACACCCACCATGTTTCACGTAGGCGAAAGCTTTTGATAACTGAGTGATGGATGATTTTGAGTGAATTGGAAGTGTGTAGTGTTCAATCTGTAGGAGGAATTGGTTAAAGTACAAGGCATGGAAATGGATCAAAATGGGGGTGAAATGGGAACTTTGAATGAAAACGGCCAATTTCCAGTTGGAGTGACAGTTTGTTACCCCCTGTGTTTTTGGTGCATCTGGTCATGATACATATGCATACCAAATGTGATTCATGTAGGTGCCTATAGGAGGCGTGGCTTGGATTTTTAATATTCCAGGGGGCGCTATAGAGGGCATTGGCAATATTTGTAGCAAGTTTCGTGTTAATCTGACCTACCGATGTAGAGATATAAAATACTTCAATTTAAAGAGCACCACCAAAATTGCGCAGAGCCTCAGGGGCTCACGGGGAAGTAGTCAACTGAGTTTCATGTCATTCTGACACACCAATGTGGAGATAGGCAGCACTTCCTGTTTGAAAATTCTTTCAATAACTTTTAGTCAGGAGGGTCCACAGATGCTGTGTGCAAAGTTTGGTGCAAATCGGTGAAATCGCCTTGGAGGAGTTTAAAAAAGTAGGTTTGCAACATTTGGCAGATTCACAGAAAAAAAAAACAGTAGGCGGAAATGGGCATGGCCTATATAATGAAACTCAACACAATTCAGGGAACACGTGGATATGAGGTTTTTGAATGTAATAAATTATATGGGAGTTATAAGGCAAAACACACTTTCCTCAATCATAGCACCACCTAGTGGTGGTAATTCACGACGACAATTCTTAAAATTTTTGGCAGGCGTGACCTACATTACAAGTTTGATGAGTTTTGGGGTTGTTCAGGCTGTAAAAAATGCAATCATTTGGTACAAAAAAGTCATCACTTCAAAAACAATAGGTCAAGACCTGCTCGGGCTCTAAGTATAGCTTTCAAAAGGTCATAGTAGAGTACAAAGTAATAAACAAAAAGGAAACAAACAAAAAAAAGTTCCTCAAAGTTGTACTAAAGTACAGTACTTGAGTGTATGTATTCTATTCTTCCACTGACCTTGTCTCCGTGTTAGGAGGAGGCCATCACAGCATTGGAGAAGTTCCCGACTCCTGCCTCCAGACTGGCCCTGACAGACATCCTGGAGCAAGAACAGTGTTTCTACAAAGTCCGCATGCAGGCGTGCTTCTGTTTGGCCAAGGTCGGTCTGTCTGTCTGTCTGTCTGTCTGTCTGTCTGTCTGTCTGTCTGTCTGTCTGTCTGTCTGTCTGTCTGTCTGTCTGTCTGTCTGTCTGTGTAATAATAATGGTTTAAACACTAAGTTTGACAAAATGAAGAGTCACATGTGACATGATAACTCATACACACTTGATATGAGCAATCACCTTAGATGTCACTTATTCATACTAAAGCAAAAAAGACTTCTCCATGATGCAAAGATAGTTCTGACATCATTCTTTGTAAAGGCTGATTTATAATTGGACACAGGCTCTACACGGAGCCAAAACTGTAACCTTTGAAATTTGCATACACTGTTGTGACTAGGGTTCGGTACCAGACTCAGTACTGTTAAGGGTACAGAATTTTGTCAGTACTGGCGAGTTCCAATTCACATTCAACTAATCGTGCCCTGTGAGCACATCTTTCCAGTAAAGTTGCAGAGAGCAACAGCTGGTGACGTCTAACTGTCTGGAGCAGGGATGGGCAACTGGCGGCCTACAGGCCACATACAGCCCTCGTCTTCACTCAATGCCGCCCATGAGTCAATTTACAAATACCAGTAATTCACACTGTTGATGTAAGGAACATTATGTAAACAATTTGTATCTTAATGTGAGAGATAGGGCTACTTCTCCGCCCTGGATCACACCCCCATATCTCAGCCTCAAAAACACTAAGAACAAACATGTTCTATCGCTTTTTATTCATAAAGAGGCGTTAGTGGAGCCTGTTTCATATGTCCACGCTTGCTCTCCATGGCCTCTCCATGGATAATGCCGGAGTGCACTACAAGGATGCGCTTCGACTCGGAACGCCCTTCCACCTGGACGCCACATACATCTGCAAAAGGAGCAGCACAGAGTGCGCTGCATAAATGAAGGTTAGCGTGACTCAGAAAGCATCTGTTGCAGGAGCTGGAAGACAAATGCCAAGTGGTGGAGACACTGCAGGCGACTATTTACTATATCAAACACCTGCGGAGCCAGCTGGACTTGAACGCGGGATGGAGGTGTCACTCGGACACACGTTTAACTGCGCCACTGCAGCAGAGGACAGATTGCAGCAATGATGGAGAATACTCATTCAAGTTAGCACAGTGATATAAATGTGCCACAAAGTCAACCCAGTGGGAGACCTGGAGATCAGGCGCTAAATTCAGATTAGCTGTTTGTTAATGCAGTGCTAACTTGAGCCAGTGTGCAGGCGAAGTTGAGCGCACAGAAGGAGAAATTGAGAGCAAGCCAGCAAGAGTCCGTGAGAGTGCAGAGGTTGTTATTGCACCTTGAAATGCATAAAAGCAAACATGCAAATACATTAACTGAGCACAGAATATATTTCTGTTTCCGCAAATGAAATTATGCTTTACAGGGAAAAATCATCGTGCTAGCAAAATATATTTTTCTGTGCTCAAAATCTCCCATTGCTCCTTCACGAATGTGGCACAAATATCACGCCATAAACGTGAAATAATTGTATATCATTCAGGAATGTGAATGTTTTGTCTCTGTGTTAAATTGGCTAATTGAATGATGGGGAGACAGTATCCTACTGGTGGACGTGCGTGATTACAATCTGGCCCTCAGGTAGTGAGAAATGAATAACATTTTTGTGGCCCTCTCTATCAAGTTGCCCATCCCTGGACTAGAGTGACAGTTGGACGTCTCTCCATAGCTCAGCCAGACAAGCTGTATATGAGAAAATATATCTGCATGCTTTTGCTGAATTCTGAAAAGTAACATCACGGGGCACAGCATTGCTACTGCAGGAATAGTATATCTTCAAACTGTTTTAATTCACATACTTAACATTAAATGATACATGTGCTCATATTTACAGGCATGGCATTAATAAACTTAGCAGTTACAATTGAGTTTCCTGACATGATTAACTCAGTTAATCTGCTGCTGTAGTGTCAGCACAGGGCCACCACAGCAAGCCTCAATGGGTCTAAACAAAAACTCAAATGTACCAATCGTTGTGAAATACAGCCACCATCATTGGAGATGTTGTGTGCCAGGAGAGGACAGCACATATACATCTTTTGTATACGTTTTTTGTTATTGTATTGATTCATTCTGATTAGTTAGATGAGCAGGAGCAGCAGACATCTGGCTTCTCCAGTAGCAAAGAGCAGCTATGGAAGGGAAAGAGCAGAGGTGTGGTTACTTGGGAAACTACAGGTCACAATCCCCTGTATTAGCATTGCCATTAAATACCAGTGTTGAGTCAAAAAATGTCATGCTACCTAGCGGGGCAGTCACAGTCCTCTGCTCTTTATTATCTCAGTAAACAGTTTCCTAATGAGTTTATGGGCTCAGTCGTTAGTTTTAAGTCGTCTTCAAAACAACACGATATTCATTTTTTAGATAATAGCCCCATTTTAGGGTCAAATGGATGTGAAAGCAGGTACGGCATGGCTAAGTTATCAATGACAAGTCACTTGCCATTGTGTTTGTGTTGTCTGTTTTTGTTGTTTTGCACCTGAGAGCATGTTTTGTGTTTTTTCATGTCACTTGACACTTTATCTGAAGAAATACATGAGCCTAATCCCAAGTTAAACAAATGAGCTCAGGTATTAACAAAATGTTCCAAAATGAGCAAGGCCCAGGTTTTGTTTTAGTTATTTGCAGAGTCTTTAGATGTGTTAGAGACCACAAAAATGTGATTTAGGGGACCTGTGGAGTGGTAGAGTTTAGTCAGAAAACAGAGTATGGTTTTTGTCTTCCTCTGTTTAATGCACTCAAAATGGCAATAAAGAAAAATCTTGACTGTAACTTACAAGGATGTAAGAGAGAAACAAACTTACTCTGCTCTTAGCTTTGCAGAGACTGAAAATATCACAATTGTCAGTTGTAATTCCTCTTCCTCTCCAAGTTATCTCAATTCCCTTATTGTTATGGTAAAAATCTTAGGCTCAGAATCTTAAACTCAGAGAATATTATGTAATGGGCTACTGTAGGAGAACAACATATAACTTCCCAGATAGCAAGGCCACCCACTAGTTCAACGCTGGCTGCACTTCAGCTCAGTTGACTGAATAATCCTATTCCGTGGCTAAAGGAAATTCTCAATTTTCTGGATTCTCAGTAGATTTCCGCCATTTGGGTTCCACCTGAACCAATGTTTTCACAACATGATAAACTGGGTGGAGGTTGAAATGGCACCACTTCACTTTTTTCATTAAGTTGCTATGTTTGGCAACAGAACCCCCAACAGACTCCATCGTACTGGCCTTCAGCATACTACACACATACTACACACACACACACACACACACACAGAGATTGACATACAAGCTCAAACACATACACTCTGACACACACATAAACACATGCACTCAGACTTATACTCACCCCAGAGTGAAATATTGCTGACTTGAACCCTCAAATGGACTTGGACCAATGGAAAGTGTATATAGAAAGAAGGAACAGCCTGGGGCCAACATAAACCTGACATTTGCCTTTTACTTTGTGGTTCAGTCCTCACCAGAAAAATTTGAACAGACAAAAAGGACATTGTTATACACATTTTCAAACTTCTTGACTTGTCATTTTTGTTCTGTGCAGTATTTTTCCTCTTACTACCATAATCTGTAAGAGTGCAAAATTCTGGAATATTTCAATGTTGCTGTTATTTGACTGTGAGGGCAGCAGATGGAAAATAGCTGACAGATACTTTCTGATTTGGCATCATTAACATAAGTCAACTAAGGTAAAACTGCATTCTTCTCTTCTTGTGTGTTCATAAACACCTTGCAGATAGCTAACGCCATGGTGAGCACATGGCAGGGTCCGCCAGCGATGAAGTCCCTGTTCACCCGAATGTTCTGCTGTAAGAGCTGCCCCAACATCGTCAAGACCAACAACTTCATCAACTTCCAGAGTTACTTCCTACAAAAGGTACATCAAAGAAAGTGAATCAAGAACCTCTCACACTTGCATTGTAACTAAAAGAGTTCAGAGCAGATGACTGTGTGAATAGAAATGTCTGCATTATTTGCCCTAGACATTACTCTGCCAGTTTCCTAGTCCTAAGTTCGAGTGAGCCACATGTGTAAATAGAGAAGGCAATTGTCTGAACTGAATCCACAGCAAGCGAGTTGGCATGTCTGCATTGTATAATCATCCGTGTTAGTGCACATACTCACATGTTCACCGGGACATGAGAAAATGGCATTTAAACTGCTCATAGTCAAAGTTCTGTAGAATATCTTCCCAGAAAAATTCCAAGCTCGGTCTCTCAGATCCCCATAAGGCCCGTTCCATGCTGCTGCTGGACACAGATCCACAGTGCTGCAGCCTTTTTTTCTGCAGAGGGATCTTGCATGGAAGCAAGTGTAGCTGCTTCATAGCCATCTTTTCTTGCCTGTATATCACTTTCCACTCTTTGTTTGATGTTTTGCATAAATGTCAAAATACATGTAGTATTGATATAAACACAAAACAGTAATCATTATGGAGAAGTCTGTAGCCTTCTCCCTGATCCCTTGGCCAAACCATATGGAGTGTTTTCAACATGTGATCTGACCTGACCTGATCTGATTCTCTGGATATTGACAGAGTTCATATTTGAAAGGGGCTTCAGAGAGATAATTCTAAAGGTGATCTATAATGGCCTCATTAACCATGAAGTCACTCTTGACTGTAGAAACCAAGTTGAACTCTGAATAGAGGCCATTGTGTTAGCCCTCCAATTAGAAAGCCATAGATCAAACAGCATTGCCAATATATTACACATACAGTATGTCATGTTGGCACTTGTGTTGCCTGAAGAAAGAAGAAGCCTCAGTATAGTCATAACGTAAACATGTTTGCAGATTTGTGAACTGTGGTGCAGTTACATATTTTGTCAACCAGAGAACCCTGAAAGGTTTATTTTAGCTCAAAACAATGCCCAACTTATTTTGGGGCACAATTCACTGTCAAAAATGTTCATGCATGTTGATGTTAAAAAACTTCATATCGAATATTGTTTTACTTGCGCAGCCATGTGATACACTGAAGCACACCATAAAATTGAGCTATCAAATGGGTTTCTCCATACTAATCATGATTGCTGCATTGTCTCTGTTTTCTGTGTCAGACAATGCCTGTTGCCATGGCGCTACTCAGAGATGTCCAGAACCTCTGCCCCAAAGATGTCCTCAACTTCATCCTTGATTTGATCAAGTACAATGACAACCGAAAAAACAAAGTAAAGACTCACATTCACACGTTTTTGTTCTCTAACATAGAGCCTGTTAAAGATTTGTTTGGTTTTAACTATGGCCAAAGTTTATTTCGGCACTTAAAAAAAACAAAAAGCAGTTTGATAGAATGTTGTTATTCTACAGATGCCCACAGGAAATCCACTAAAATGATTTCCTTGTTCTTTTCCTTTTCTCTTCCTGTCCTGTCTTCAGTTTTCTGATAATTACTACCGTGCAGATCTGATTGAAGCACTGACCAACTCTCTGACCCCAGCCATCAGCATCAACAATGAGGTGCGGACAGTGGACAATTTAAATGCTGATGTCCGTCTCATTTTGGAGGAGATCACAAGATTCTTAAACATGGAGAAACTGCTGCCAAGCTTCAGAAACACCATCACTGTCAGGTGAGGTGTGTGTGTGTGTGTGCCTGTAGATGTACAGATGTTCATGTAAAAAAAACATCTCTCGTCTCAGTTTTACAGAACAAAATTATTGAAAATATTGATATGTAGCTTCCTGTCGCTGTACTACATAGTAGAAAAAGTCTATTAGTGTCCACCTAATCAGTATCAGTAACAATACTAGTTGTGTAAAACACCAAAGTAATGTTTGAAATGTTTGCAGATTTATGGTGATCACTTTAAATGTATGTTTGGATTGTAGATACAGTTGCAAGATCCCTTTGGAATTACCTGAATTTCTGCATAAATTGGTCATAAAATGTGTTCTGATCTTCATGTAAGTCACAACAATACACAAACACAGTCTGCTTAAACAAATACCACAAACAAGTATATGTTTTCATGTTTTATTGAACACAACATGAAAACATTCAAAGTGCAGGGTGGAAAAAGGACATGAACCCTTGGGTGTAATAACTGCTTGACCCTCCTTTGGCAGCAGGTACCTCAACCAAATGTTTTCTGTAGTTGCAGATCAGACCTGCACAACGGTCAGGAGGAATTTTGGACCATACCTATTTCAGTTCAGTAATATTCTTGGGATGTCTGGTTGAATTGCTCTCTCAAGGTCATACCACAGCATCTCAGTCAGGTTGAGGTCAGGGCTCTGACTGGGACGCTCTCTAAGGCATATTTTCTTCTGTTGAAGCCATTCTGTTGTTGATTTACTTCTGTGCTTTGCGTCATTGTCCTGTTGCATCACCCATCTTCTGTTGAGCTTCAGTTGGTGGAAAGATGGCCTTAAGTTTTCCTGCAAATGTCTAGATAAACTTTGGAATTAATTTTACCATCGATGATAGCAATCTGTCCAGGCCCTGAGGCAGCAAAGCAACCCGCAAATTACCCACCATATTTTGCCAAACACAGAGGTCATGTGATAATATTAGTCCCGTGTGAATCGGCATCTCTGTGATTTTGGGTCGTTTTCCACACCTTTTTCTGCCTTTTTACCCGGTCGATTATTATTATGGAGGCTGCTTTGGCAGTTACCAATGAAAGTTTTGACAGCATTTTGGGTGCAAATTCAGGAGGCTCATCAGAAGAGCGAAATCTCAAAAGATGAATTAGATGGATTTACATGCATGTGGTAAGGATCATTTTTCTATCTTTCAACAGGCTCACTAGTCATTTTATAAAAATATAAAAATATCCATATCTAACTGTTGTGCTGCTCCAACAAGTGCTCCGGTGTGATCGATCCAGGGGATAATGGCGGTAAATTTGAGTTAAAACACAGACTTCGCTTATCCCGTGCGAATGTGCCGCACGACACACAGACGTGGTGGGGCCATTTCTAAATCACATGAGGTCCCCAGGTAATTCTAGTCCCATGCGAACAGGGCTTAAGATGTTTTAAACACTACACTGGAATATATTGGCCATTAGCCTATGAATTATATTGATTCCAATCTGAAATAGTAAGACAAGAGTGTGGAAACATGTAGGACAAGCTAACTAACATTACCGAGTCGGACTTAACCAGCAGACGCCAGGCTCAGAACTAATTGGAACCCATTATAAAAAAAACAAAACGCATATGTCCACTTTCGCTCACAACAATCCATGTAAGTCCATTTAAAATATTAAACGGTGTACTGATGACTGTGTAAAGATATATTTTCATTTATGGTCCTAAATATGTCAACTGGAAAAATAGATTTTTGGAGATGTGTTGTTTTCATTGGACAGCGATGATATAATTGTTTGTGTGGTATTTGTTGAAGCAGACTGTGTTTGTCTATTGTTGTGGCTTAGATGAAGAGCAGAACACATTTTATGACCAATTTATGCAGATATCCGGGTAATTCCAAAGGGGTCACATACTTTTTCTTGCAATTGTATGTTAAGATTTTGAAACAATATTTGACAAATTGATAAATAATTTAAGTTCTGGGAAATGTATGCCCCTGTTCAATTTTTATCATCTGCTCAGCTTGTAACTTTTGACAGAAAGCAACATAACTCTAATTTTCCTTATAACAGCCTCATTGGATCAATACAGGATTATTTTAACACACAGCCATCTGTCACTGTCAGATAAGCATTATAGAAATAACAGTTACATTTTGTGAGAAAAAAGATGGAGTCTGAGCGCCGTTTAGCTCAGTTGGTAGAGCAGGCGTCCCATGTACTGAGGCTTTGTCCTCACTGCAGAGGACCTGGGTTCAACTCCTGGCCTTGGGACCAGTTGCTGCGTGTCCCTCCCCCTCTCTCTAACCCTGTTTCCTGTCATCTTCTTCAGCTGTGCTATCAATAAATACATACGACACGCGATTCAGGCATCGGCGGCGCGAATGGAGCATCTGGCGAATAAAGTTAAAAATATCCAACTTTTTTTCTTTTTAGGTGGCATCGCGCCGCGACATCCAATCAGTGACAAGTTCAAGCCAACGACGTCACTTCCCTCACGTACGGTTGTTTACAGTCGCCCAGAGCAACATGGAGGAGAAGCTGTCTGTGGGCACCCGGTGCTGTATCACACCACTGCAGTGTTCTACAGGGACAAACTAAAAAAAAAGAGGGGGCGTGGGTGAAAGTCGATGTGGAAAGAGCGGGTTGAGAAATATCGGTTCAAAAAATGAGCGGGCATTTGCGTCGTCTTTTTTCTCAAGCGAAGCGAATGACGCGAATAGTCCAAAATGATCAAGCGGCGCGATAGAAGCGTCTGAAGCGATTGTATTCGCGTCTGTCGCGTTCGGTCTGAACGCTCCTTAAGTTTTGATTTTTGTATTATTAATATAGAATTCATCCAAAAGGAAGATCAAACTGTGTTGTTATTTTGACATAGAAAAGGTGTGAATCCATCTTGTAGTCATATTTTTGCATTTATTTCACACACAGCTGAGATCTCTAATTTTTCATCTGCTCTGTTACCCGGCTCCTCCGTGTCTCCAGTTGTCTGAGGGCGATTCGACAGCTTCAGAAAAACGGTCATATTCCCAGTGACGCATCACTTTTCAAATCCTACGCTGAGTATGGACACTTCGTAGATGTTCGCATTGCTGCAGTAGAGGCTCTGGTTGACTATACTAGAGGTAGGACATTAGTAGCTCTTTTATATATCAGTTTATTTAATAGGTTTGGGAGTGCTGGTTAAAATAGATATATCCAATTATTTTATATAATAAGGACCAGTGTTTGAAATTAATTTTATGAAATACGAACATCAGCCACTGACAGATAAATGTTTAAATTCAACAGCCATTCAGTAGTCTGAGTCAGTATTTTGTGTGTGAAATGTTCCATAGATTACCACCAGTACCTACCATACTTCCCATTCTGATTGAGATATGATTGAGTGTGTTGAAAGAAATGCACAGATATATTTTTCCTGTTTTATTTTGACACATCTCAAGTATCTTGAGGATGTTCACCTTTATGACATGTCCTTGTTTTCAGTTACGTAGTGTTCTTTTTTGTCTGCGTGTTTTTCTGTCCTGCAGTTGAAAGAAACTCAACTGAACTGCAGTGGCTGCTCAACATGGTCAGGAATGACCCATGTCATTATGTCAGGTGAGCTAACAGCTAACACACATGTACACATATATATTACGCACAGTCTTTCACAGTATGACTATAGTTATCTCATCTCAAGGTCTTTTCTTCTGCCATACATCAGACTTTTACATTACTTTGTGATACTACTAGAATATTGTGGGAAAAAAAAGATTACCAATAGTCTGATGACTGTTCTTGTTTGATAAAGTAACAGAATGGTAACCAAATGTCACTGTGATGACTAAATTTAATCAGAGAAAGTGATTTCAGTGTAATCAACATGGAACAAAATACACAGCCAAAGCCTAGATTTCTAAATTTTAATCAAGTATCTCTTGGCTCAATGAGAAAACACAGTGCATGGAAGTGCAGAAAATGTATTTTCAATCCAAAATGTTGTGTTTGTGGAACATAACCACATGATTTGTCTCTGTTAAACTGCTTCAGCCTCATATTAGCTTTCTTTATAGCACCGTTTGTAGAACAGGCCTGAAATTCATTTTGGAAGGGATTTCCTTTTCAGCCAGTCATCAATAAACTTGCAGTGTACATATGGGTATGTCAGAAATGTTTATCTCAGTGTTTGTACATATTTTTTATTGTTCAAACAGGCATGAGATCCTGGGTATGCTCTGTAAAAATCCACCTTTCACAAAGACAACTGACTCAGCTCTGTGTAACGAAGCTCTGGTTGACCAGCTCTGGAAGCTTATGAACTCAGGTGAGACGCGCACACAGACACACACACACACACACCTATGCCTATACATTTTCTTAGCCTAGCTTTTTAGTATAGCTAGCTGGCTATCTTTGTTTCATGCTTAGGTGCCATGACTAAGACTTTAAAACTGGGAGCTTTAAGGTCTGTAAAAATAATTCACTGATTCGCTGTCATTGATCAGGTACAGTTCAGAAATAGGGATGTAACAATACCAAAAATCTTGACACAATATCATCACAATAAATAGTCCACCACACAATATTTATCACCATATTAATATTGTAAAATAGATGTCTGGTCATGACCAAAGAATGTGCAAAGACTAGCCATGAATTATCATCAACAATGAATGATTTGACTATATACAATTGCCAAACCATCCAGTAGCCAGTAGCAATTCCTTCCTCCCTGTGGTTGTGCAGCAGGAATACCAGGGCACCCAGTGGGGTGTGACATGGGAAGACCGCTGACAACACACTCCCGATCTCCCTCTCTTGTTTTCCAGCAGATAACCAGGGCCAAGAAAATCTCTGTCAGCGTAACTGACACATTATTTTTTGCTAACTGTATGTTTAGTGGTTGTTAGGTGTAAATGGGCTGACAGTGTGTTTTGCTCATGTAACCAGTAGTTTACCACTGGCGTGGTGCACTGCAGTATCTCTGGGCTTGTTAGGTGAAGAAGACGGGCTTGGTGGCTCTGAATGAGCCTAGTCATACTCTTGGAGTGAAGAGCGTCCCAAGAGGATGAGAGTAGAGAGGAGGCTCTGTCTATCACTCAGAGACACTTTGACAGTAAAGAGAGGTGGCGTGTAATCCAAGATAAGCAGCTGCCGACCAGTCAAGAGGGACTACAACAGCTAAAGACTGCAGTGTTTTTACTGGGGAAACTTCAGGTCACAATCCCCATTTGCACCATTGCTAAGCACGGAAGAGAACCTGGAAAGTGCGCTGATTCCAGTTGGATCAGTCACAGTTGTTGCAATCCGCAGTGCTGGGACATTCAGTTACACTTCTACACCATAGGCTATAGCGTAGGGCACGCGCCTACACAGAGGCTATGCCTTAGGTATGACGTTGATTCAATGCAAAGCACAAATCAAGCTTAACATGGGACCCATAATACAGTTTTTGCCCGTTGCTTGAACACATTCTGCAAAACTTGGCTCACTGTGTCAAAACTCTACACACAAGCAAATAAGACACAACACTGGGAAATCAACCATTCAAGGCAAGGCAAGTTTATTTGTATTGCACAATTCAGACAAAAGGCAACTCAAAGTGCTTTACAGGCACACACAAATGACATTAAAAGACATAAAATAAGTAAAACATTAAGAAACAAACATCAAAACAAGTAGGCTGAAATAGAAAAGCTTTAAAAGAAACAAGACTGTTGCTTCAGTTAAAAGCAGTGGCAAAAAGAAATGTTTTAAGTCTTGATTTAAAAGAGGTGAGAGTTGGAGCAGACCTGCAATTTTCAGGGAGTTTGTTCCTAATATGTGGCCCATAGTAACAAACTGCTGTTTCTGTATGTTTAGCTCTGACTCTGGGGACTGAAAGCAGACCAGTACCTGATGATCTCAGAGGTCTGGATGGTTCATAACATGGCAGCAGATCAGAAATGTATTTTGGCCCGAAACCATTCAATGCACAACAGGATTTTGAAATCTATTCTTTGATAGACAGGAAGCCAGTGTAAAGATCTAAGAACTGGAGTGATGTGATCTACTTTTTTGGTTCTTGTTAGGACTCGAGCAGCAGCATTCTGAATCAGCTGCAACTGTCTGATGGAGTTTTTGGGGAGTCTTGTAAGGACACCATTACAGTAGTCAAGTCTGCTGAAGATAAATGTGTGAACAAGTTTGTCCAAATCCTGCCGAGACATAAGTCCTCTTATCCTGGATATGTTCTTAAGGTGATAGTAGGCTGACTTTGTAACTGTCTTAATATGGCTGCTGAAATTCATTTCTGAGTCCATAATTACACCGAGGTTTCTTGCTTGGTCTGTGCGCACTTGGCAAAGGAATTAAAAAATGTATGTAGTGACTGATTGGAAGTTGGAGCGGCCAAATACGACCATACCAGTAGCCACAGATAACGCAGCAAATATTGTCAATGCAGTCAATGAAACAGATGGACTGTGACCTCAGCTAGACTGTTTTGCTCACACTGTAAACCTGGCAGCCAAGAAGGCAGTGTCAATCAACGGGGTGTCACGCCTCCTTGGGAAAGTTTGGAAAGTTGTCACCTTTTTCCACAAAAGCACAACAGCCCACCATGCACTGACTGTGAAACAAAAGATGTTAAACCTGCCTAAGCACAAGTTAATCCGCAATGTCACCACTCGGTGGAACACAGCACAGGACATGTTGGCACGATATGTAGAACAGCAGCCTGCCATCTACTCTGCATTAACAATGGACAAAACACTGAGGAGTCACATAAATAAGGACATGGCAATATTGACTGACGATGAACAAAAAATGGCAGAACAACTGATTGAAGTACTAAAACCACTGAAAACTGTAACAACTCTGATGAGCAGTGAGACCACTCCCACCATATCAATGATCCTCCCTTTGAAGGAAATGATCCTCAAATCCACAGCACCAGCTGATGAAGACAGTACAGCAATAAAAGAAGCCAAAGAAGCCATTACACAGGACCTGGAAAAAAGGTACACAGACCCTGATCTCAAGAAGTACCTCCAAATAGCCACAGCCCTGGATCCCTACTCGTTCAATCATGATAATTAAGACATGACAAAAAACCCAAATGTTCTGCTCACTGAACACAGTTCACAACCCGGCTGCCTACCCACAGTTCATGAAGAACCCATGTCTGGGTTAAAATTGAGGCCAGGTGGAAGTATGGGTGAGAGTGTGTGGGGCAGGATGCGTGTGTGTGTGGTGGGCAAGGGGCAGAGAGTGGGGTGAGAGTTCATTGTGGGTTACAGGGAGCCCCCTACCGGCCTGGCAGAAGGGTGTGGGGGGGTGGGGCGGTTATCCGTTGCGGTCTTGTCCAGCTGTAGGCTCTAGGCCTGCCCCTTAGCTCGCCATCAATCCAGAACCTGGCCTGGAGAACAGGACCATAGTTCCATAAGTCACACTATACATTGATAAATACTAATCCAGTGTGCACATAATTCAACCAAAGCACTAAGGTAAATGTCTTTAAATATTCATGATTCAGCAATAGCAAAATAAATAACATCTTTTGTTAATCATAAACAACATTTACAGTATCATCCAGCAGTCATGATTCAACCACATAATATCAATACAAATCCAAATGTCATAATTCAAAAGCTTAAAAAAATACATCCATTACGTTACAAATGCCATGATTCAAAATACATTCATTTCCATTGCAGCAATGTGCTTCTGCACAATTCAGTCATTGCAGGACCCTCGACTTTAATTTTTGGAGAAACCAGGCATGTTTAGTAACCAAGCGCTAACCACGTCTATTGAAATGAATGGTGTTGGCTAGGCTAGTACTAATTACAGGGCTCATGTAGCCCTAGCAACCCACGAGTGGAGCCTTGTGAAAATAGTAAAATCAAATGCAATACATCTTTCTTGTAAAAAGTGCCTGTTTGTCAAGGCATCTTGCTGGTCTGCTGCCATGTCAGATGTGTGCCTAAACAGCCAGCATTGTTTACAGTAGGGATCAGCTGTTGGCCCTCAGTAGCAACATAACATGCACAGTTAAAGCATGGACTGAGGAGTCTGAAGAGGCTCTGAAGGACTGCTTTGACTCAACTGTGAGGGAAGAACTGTGTGTTTCTCATGGGGAGGACATTGACAGCATAATGGACTATATAAACTTATGTGTTGATAACACTGTACCCACCAGGACTGTACAGTGTGACCCAGTGCAGGTGGGGGGAGAGAGCAGGATGATGGACAAGCTTTCATCACTGCTGGTGCAGCAGTCCCGCCCCCTGCAGGACACTATCTCAGCACTGGGCAGCTCCTTCAGCAACAGACTGATACACCCTAAGTGTGTGAAGGAGAGGTATCACAGGTCCTTCCTTCCTGCTGCTGTCAGACTTTACAACCAGCACTGCTCCATATAGACCTCACCCTGTACTCTGCACCGTGCAATAGTCTGTGCAAACTCATTTCATCACCCATATTTATTATACATATTTAAAATCTGTATAAAAATGACTGTCCATTCTTGCACTATATCATGTAAATATGTATATAAGTCAATCCGATTCTATTTTCTTTCCTCTTTAATTATATTGTCTATTTTATATTGTCTATTTTGCTATTGCTCTTGTTCTTGTAATATCTCAAGACTGCTGTGACAAACAAATCTCCCCGTCTGCAGGACATTAAAGGATTTCTGATTCTGCCTCTGATGAAAACTAAACTAAAACTACTCAACAGTTTGTTTGTTTTTTTCATATCAGTTTAGTTTCAATTAGTTTAACAAAATTAAACTAAATTAAAATAAAAACTAATGAAAATGTAAAAACTATAATAACCCTGAAACTCACTTACTCACTCCATTCTTCATTGTTTGAGTTGCTCTATGAGTGGCAATAAATGTGGTTATTTTATAAAGTAATTCTGCATTCTGCATTTTACCTTAATTTTTCATACTTTGTGTAGGCTTTAGCTCAGTGGGTAGACCTGGTGCACTAGTGATCGGGAAGTCGCTGGTTCGAATCCTGGGGCAGCACTGAGCTGCATGTCGAAGTATCCTTGAGTAAGATACTTGAGTATCTTGAGCAAGATACTGAACCCCACTTGCAGTTGGCACCTTGTGTAGTAAGGGTCCTGCGATGAGCAGGCAACTCATCCAGGGTGTACCCTGGCCCATAGTTAACTGGATTTGGCCCCAGTAACCCCCGCAACCCCTTAGGGTTAGCTACTTTACTTTTGTTGTTTGTTTCTTTGTGGAATATTTATCTTTATTTAGTTGAGTGAAGGATCTGTTTAGTTATCAGACTGTCAGACCAACATGCCTTTGATACACACAGAGGTGGAGGATCCCCGTATCCAAACAGCAGTGTGAATGGGGCTACTGTTCTAAGTGATTTCAACTTTTATGCTAAATTTTTGAGAGAAGACATTTTATTGACAGTACACAAATTACTATTACAGTAAATGGTATCCAATATAGGCTGCTACTTTGACTGCTGTGATCAGACTTCCTCAGTCAGTCCCCAGACTCCTATAAAAGTTGAGTTGTTGAGTTAGGAGAAGCTTTATGAACATTCGTGAAACATTGTCCCACAAATTCATAATCATCTTGTAAATGTGGTTAATGTTATACATTAAGTTTCTTTGTTTAAAAAACGTGTTTAAAAATCATTGTGTCCCTTTGTCTCAGATGTACATATTTATTTGCATTTAGAGTGGACATTCCAGATGCATGTTACGCAATGTTAACTGAAGGACTTGGAGCTGTCCACTTGTGGTCAGATCACTCATGAAGGGTGTTGATACCAGATCTAAACAGTTCCACCTTCTTGTTAAGCACAATAATACCTAGTGACCCTCTGTATGAAGAAAGTACCACATTCTTCATGGAAGTCGATGCAGGAGCTAAAAGTATGTTTCAGATCAAATATTTTGCTCCCTGTCTTTCTTTATTATCGTCCGGTTTCTTCCTGTCACGCACTGGAAGCTTATAGTCTATTTTTCTGTGTTTTGCCTGTATCATATACACACATGCGTCTAGCTCCTATTGTGTCCTCGGGTTTCATTATTTCTCTCTCTTCCAGGGGGTCCTCTTTGTCTTTCAGCCAGCTAGCCAGGCCATAGCGGTTCAGTCTGCCAATCCAAATACACGCCACCTCAATACCAAAATACAAGTATATTTTCACCATTCCAGATTGCTGTAGATCAGCGGTTCTCATTGCAGCATGTTTTTTTCATTTATTGACTTACAAGCTTGAAGGATGGAGAAAAATACTGACGGATCATTATTTCCAGTGAACTTTTGTTTGTCAGTCAGTTAATGTGGGTGGCTGCTGGACAGCCTGAATGTGCAGCCATTCTAAATACAGAGTGACCTTAGTGTGGTAAGCTTAAATCATATGTTATGAATATGTTGGTTGTATTATTCCTCTCCCCCTACAACCAAAGCTCCCTGCATGTTAAACACAGAGAGGATGCTGTTTCACTGGCTGAAGGTCACTTCTGTAGGAGCACACAATCAGAGCACATTTTGCTGCTGTTAGAGTCATTTACCTAAACATTCTTCCAAAGCCACAGCCCATTCAGCATGTGGGTGCCTGGCCTTTGGATTGCAATGTTAAATTCACTGCAACTCTCAAAACAGAACTACTCAAGTATCTCATGTCAGATCTTGTGCCATTGAGAGGTGATTATTTTACCTTTTATACCCTTTTATATTTAGTTTTGTTCACATTGTATCTATGGTAATGTTAAAAAGAACATGCAGCTCAGAATTAATTGCTGGGGTATTCTTGGAAAAAAGGGAATATTTACCTCTAACCCCTAAATTGTACCAGAACCAGCTCTGCTCCGTCACAGCAGCGGAGCAGAGTCTATGTGTGTACCTGCACTGGCTCTGCTACGTTGCATGTGTACTCTGTTGCAGCTCCAGCAGTCCGGACCCTTCCATAGCAGATACGCAAGACTTTCTTTGTCTTCTTCCCACATCTGTCTGCTCTCACTCATCACTCCATATTTCCCTTCCTTTTCTCAGGTACCTCCCATGACTGGCGGCTACGCTGTGATGCCGTGAACCTCTACTATACATTGTTCGGTTTGACTCGGCCCTCCTGCTTGCCCCTGCCAGAACTGGGACTTGTGCTCAACCTGAAGGAGAAGAAAGCTGTCTTAAACCCCACCATTAAGCCTGAACTTGGTGTTGGCACTGTCATGGACACGCCTGCCAGTATTGGCATCCATGGTGTCGGCATGAGCTACACAGCAGTAAGTGGTCTGGGGTCATTTTGGTTGGCAGGACAGTTAGTTGCGTGTATACAGAAGGCACATTTAATGAACTACTGATTGGACTAAATTGTTATTTAGCAAGTTATTAACAATTTATTTCTTAAAAGCCCATAGTCATAACGCCAGATGGTCTTTAGCATAGCTCAGCTATGAACTTGAAAAGAGCAAGCACATTAAAAAATACTTTAAAGGTTACAGTGTTACAAGGTAAAGGTGTTAGCATCTGTAGCTTCTTCTGTCTATTCACTTTGACAGTTTGTACTGATGGTTTGACCCTCGTTTTGATTCTTTTTCTGTTTTGTTTCATATACATATATCAATGTGTTACAAACTCTCATTATTATTATCATCAGTATTACATTATCATAAAGTCATAAATAAGCTAATCTGCTACATATCACAGTGATAGTTTGGGTCTTTAGATGTGGGGTTGTCTGAGGTACTTGCCCTGAGTCATCCACCTGCAGTAGAAACCAGCAGCAACATGTATTTTAGCCACGTTTTTGTCCCACGTTAAACATGTATATCCATCTGGGTGTACGCTACCACAAACCTGCTGCAAATATGTGTCCTTATCTTTTCCATGAACCAAGGGAAAAGACTGGTATTCAAGTGTTCTTTGTTTGTCTCTCCCAGGTAGATGAAGAGCCAGATCCTATTTCATTAGGGGTGTGTGGGGTGGGCCAGCCTCCTCAGGGCCTGAAGAGGAAGGCTGACACCCCACTGGGCTCCCCTCCAGAGCCAGGACAGGTCCTGCAGCAGCAGGATGATGATGGAAGAGGAGCACGCTTCAAGATCAGGGTAACCCACTGCCCAGATATGACTTTTGACCTCACTCTTTGGTGTCTACAGTCCTGTTGAGCTTTTATCACTGCTGTCCTGCTCTGCTCAAGTCTTTTATTTTCAGTTTGGTTTCACTAATTTGATTCTTAAATGTGCGGTGTCATGTTACAATAACATCCCTGCAATCTACAAAGCCTCTATTAGAAAATACTGCTAGTTGGTTATTGGTGCTGTCTGGTATTAATATGTAGTTCTGGTTTGCTGTAGTTCAACACAATGGAAGAGGAGGATATTGATATGGAGACTGTTCATGATAGTCAGGCCTTCATTCACCATCATCTCAATCTGTTGGAAAGACCCTCAACACCAGGTGAGCACTCATATACAGAATCATTCTTGCATCTGAAAAAGGAATACAAATAATCTGGTAACACACACTTTCCTCTTTGTCCTGTCCACTTTGTCCTCTTTCTCTCTCAAGGTAAAGAGCCACCATCGGTTGAACAGTCCATGCTCTCCATGCCCACCACACCGGTGCCGTCCTTTGCCAAAGAGACTGGCTCTATGTCCTCCAAACATGGCAGCGAACATGGCCACCACCACCACCACCACCACCACCATGAGCACAAGAAGAAGAAGAAGAAGCACAAGCACAAACACAAACATAAGCACAAACACGAAAGCAGGGACAAGGAGAAGGACAGAGAGAGAGACAACTCCCATACCTACAGCAACAGCCCGGCCAGCGGCAGGTCGCTGCGCTCGCCATCTTTGTCTGACTAAAATATCTGGAGGGGAGATTGGTTTCCAGTTGTTTTCATCAGGGTTAACTGGATACATTTTGAACATGTTTAACTGATTCAGATATTCATTACTCAGTAGTATTATGATACAGCAAGACAATTTTTTATAAACTGTGAAAGAAAATGGTGCAGTTGTGGTGTTTAAATCCTGGAATGAATGAAAACACTGAGTTCCTCTGTATGTTGGCTATATGGAATTCCAAACTGAAGCTGCAATGTCATTAAGGTCAACCCTCCAGAGGTATCCTTTTGTCTTCATACCACAAAGACACACATAGCCTGTGAGAGTTTGTGGATCCATAAACAGGCAAATACCATTTTAGCCAACCTCATGTTTCTTCACTAGATTGAATCCAGTTCCACAACGACATTTATGGCTGACTTTACTCTGGCAGTGCTTCCTGGGCTTGATTAGGAGGTTTTAACAATGAAATGAATATGCAGAGTTCCATATTCCCTGTGTACATAACCAGAGGGGTATCAAAAGTGGGATGGAATTTTCTCTTTAATTTTTTTTAAGTTTAAATTCATCTTCTCTTGAATACAGTAAAGACAAATAAAATCTCCATGTTAACAATCTTGACATAGGATAAATACTCTCAGCATTTATTCCCATTAAGTACGTGTGCATTATCCTAGGAACCTATCCTATTCTAGGGGATTATTGGTTTCACAAATACATTGTAGATAAAAACAATCTTTAGTTTCAACTGTGACAAAGTTTTATGGAGGAAAAAAAAAGGATGCAGCATTACTTGGGTCATTTTACCTTTTTTATATTGTATTATTTGTTTCAGATTATGTTTACAAATAATTGAATAGAATTATCTCATATTTGGGTAGAAAGCAAAGCATATTGATGCCTTTGTGAAAAATGGTTGTAGAAAGATATTTGATATGGGAAGAACGTGTTGCTTCTTGTCTCATTTAACCAGTTCGAACCAGTCACTTAAGTATAAAAAGAAAAGAAAAAATATACCAGTACCACCTTGCACTGCTCAATTTTCCCAGTTGCACTCAACAACACCTACGATACCATTATTGGTCAAGACAGTGTTGTGTAACAAGAGATCTCTGCCAGGATTCAAACACGGTGCTTCCACTGCATGGACAGATGTGTTACCAGTACACAAAGGAGTACAGGAGTAGTTGAACCACAGCGCCTCTATCCATATCGACAACTGTAGCCATAGCTGGAAGCTGCCAGTCTTAATAGTGTGAGTTAGTCATTTCGATATTAACTGCAAAGGTTCTTGGAGTTGAGATTCCAACAGTGTTCAGTCATTGCGATTTGAGCTGTGTGTTGCAGAGTAGTGTGGTGGGTGGTGTGAAAAACTGTTTCATGTCCCTTTCAGACACAAGAATTCTAAAACTTAGCATTATGGCTTGCAGGGCGCCACAATGTTTTTTTTTGGTTGTGTTGAGCAAAGCAGTGCATGCAGCTCAGTGTCGAACTTAAACTTTGGGATGGAAGTGCACTGACGAACAGCTGAACCCGGAGTGAACACTGCTGAAATTCCGTTATGTCTCTCTGGTGAAGGTGCCCCTGAATCTGCTCCACTGTAAGAGCTTCTTGCTCAGTCTTGACTTTGTCTGATTTTTGTTGTCGTAACCCTATTTAGATTTTTCTACACCAAGTTGGACAGTTTTTTTTACCCTCAGCCATACTGACTTAATGATGGGCCTTGTATGTGGACTGTGAAAGGCACAAAGCCCTCATCTTTGCTTCACTGAGTGTGTTTTGCTAATTTTCTTGTGGAATGGCTTGCTTACTAGTGTTCGAGGCCCGCCGCTCCATCCCCCACACAACCATACACTTCTCTAACATATCAGAGACATTCAAAACCCTGTTTCTTAACTTATCCAAGTCCTTGAGCAACCCCCATCTGCCTCACAGATTGTTTTCAGCTCATCGCTAGTTTTGATGGACTCAATGATCTGGATTAGCTGGATAGTTTTCTTCTTCCCTCAAAACTTAAGCGTCTTCTGAAACATCCATTTAAAGCTTTGCTTTTCTCCATAATTGCATCTGGAACATTGGGAAAATAGTTTTATGACTATTTCACTAACCCCCAATCCATAGCAAATTGCATCACAGCCTCTGTCATCTGTGTATGAATGTGACCAGTGCTGTAAATTGCTGTTGATCAATTAGACATAGACAAATCAGACGATGTCATCCACCATAAGAATTGGCCCTCAGGGGCTGGTTTTTAAGAAATAGGTGGAGACCCTTCAGCATAAAAGCAAGACTGACAAAGAGTTTCGCTCCCAGGACCAACCTCACTGTTTATTTTTTATGCTGCCTTGTATAGTGTAATAAAGTCCTTTGTACCAGACTCTGCACCTCCACTGTGATCTCTTTTGAGTCTATCTCTTGACTTCAGCCAACACTGAAGAGACTAGCATTTGGTGA
Organism: Acanthopagrus latus; assembly: GCF_904848185.1. Classification (NCBI taxonomy): domain Eukaryota; kingdom Metazoa; phylum Chordata; class Actinopteri; order Spariformes; family Sparidae; genus Acanthopagrus; species Acanthopagrus latus. Next base: position 1,351,382 of record NC_051055.1, on the reverse strand, counting down.
AATGTAGCGCTATTTATTTCAGTATCAGCGGACACGAAGATGCGCTCAAGCATGCGAACAAGGGCAAGACTAACAGTGGGAATATTTTTTCATCAGGCTCAGTTTTCAACTTGTCCTTGTCTTTGACTTGTAGAAATGGGTTTCACTGTGAAGCTTGCACAAAGCCTGGCACAGCACACTTTTGGAGTGAGTGACAACAGACAGCCTGACTGCAGCAGGTAGGTCCTAAAAGCAGCTGCTGCTTCTGTTCCTGTGCTGTGACTCTTAGTAACTAAGCCCCCACACACACGAGTGACAGACAGCCCAGATTGCTACATACAGTAAACATCACATCATGTAATGGGTGCAAATGCAGAGCTGTTCAGCTTTGCTGATAAGAAGCTGCCAACCTTTGTTCAAAACATGGCATAAAACTAAGTAGTTTTAGGACTTAAATACTTTAACATTTAACCAATTATACAAACTGAATATTTTATTTCCAAACTTGGAGATAAAAAGAGGCAGAGCAGTACAGCCATGGCTGTAATCTGTACTCTTACCTGTCCAGCAGAGAGCAGGCAACTTCAGGTTAATCTGCAAATATTTCTCTATCCTCAGAGATTTCCATCTTGAAAAGGCAACGCCGAGGTTTATAATTACTTCATGCCGTCTTTTGTCCCACTCTTGTTTAGCGTCTTGAAGTTTCCGTTTCTCGCTCACGCTCCTGTGATTTTCTTGTATAAAATAAATGTGATCTACCATCCTTAATCAGACTGGTTTCAAACTGCACACAATACAGATAGTTTGGCAGGAAACAGCAGCCACTCGCTCTTCTTCTTCGTCTTCCAGCTGCTGCATTTCCTGCAGCCAACCACTAAATTTAAAACCACGAAAGCCCTTCACTAGTGCCAGTTTGCCCATTCTGGGCTACTGTAGAAACATGGTGTTGCAACATAGAGTCCTGCATGGAGGGAGATCCGCTCCCTATGTAGATAAAAAAAGGCTTATTCTAAGGTAATGAAAACACAGCAACTCTTATTTTGAGATGATTACACACTAATTAAACATACTTATAAAGATTATATTCAATTTCTGCCAATTCTGTTCTGCTAGATGCCGCTACATATTAAAAACTGTCCCTTTAAAGTCACCATTGATGCAATACTCAGACTGACCAGACATTTGAGGAACTAACATCACTACCACCAAGCATTTTCCTGGAAAATGTCTCTAAATTTGCTCAGAAGACACAAGCATCACAACAGGCTAAATGTAAGGAACAGCAGACACAAAAACTCCAAACATTATAGGCACATCAAAGCAACTGAATGGGCCCTCCCATGACACTTCCTGTGTCCAGTGGGTGGTGCAATGGATATGACACAGTATCGATGCACAGATCTATTCAGGGCGACTCCCTCTATATTCCTGAGAGGTTTGGTCGAGGTAGAAAATTGTACGAAGAAGTTATGAGGACTTGATGCTTCATGACAAAGGATTTTAATGGCGGGCACCACCACAGCCAGTAGGTATGACGTAGGATAAAGATTTTCCTAGCGTGTCATTGGCCTGGTCCAAGGAGTATACTGACTGACTGTGAAGGCTGTGGTGTCCAATCTGTAGGAGGAAGATGTGAAAGTATGATGTACGGCAATATTTCAAAATGGCGGCCAAAATCAAAATGGCCGACATAGTCTTGATGCTGAGATGTGTTCATGGAGACAGCCTTCACACATATGTGCAGCTTGGTAGAGAGTCGCTCCAGCCCAGACGCTCAGCTTTGTACTGCAGTGAACAGAGTCCAGAGAAAAAAAGCAAAATAAACCACCTAAAACAAGGCTCACCTTAAAAAAATCTATGACAGTTTAAGTGTACGTTGTATAGGGAAAATTCACAGCGCTTTACATTGCTAATGCGTAGGGATACGGAGAGTTAAGTTTCGTTTTTATCGAAAGTAAACCTCTCACCCAGCAACTGGGCCTCACGCTGTATTGTGCCGCTCGCAGATCAGCTGTCGCCCAGTTTGCTAATGGGATACAGAGATTCTACGGTTGAGGAACTCTTACCCTATCCAGAGGAAATTACTCAAATCCAACTGTACAAGTTTAGCTTGAACAGTTCAAATCAATTTCAAATCAGTATATTCACTTTCAAAATCTATATTCAATCTCATATTCTGAAGCAGTGATTTCTTTACACAGATCCATCGGTTCTCTACATTAAAATTAAGTTCCAGACAGACAGTTATATATGTTTATTAACTGACTAATTCAGGTTAAAATAACTGAACTGACAATTCAGACAAATTGCAACAGATAACAGAAAATGTAAAGACTGTAATGAGTAAAGTAATAGGATTCTGTGAGAGTAGGCTGATGGTGAAATTATGAGTCGGCTTTTATGTATTTGAATATTAAATATTAGTCATTTTAATACTAACAAGACCCTAATCTCAATTCTCTTAAGTTTATAAGATAGAAGTCAGAACTTTAGACACCAACTCGTTCTCACATGTGTGGATCCAGCTGTATGAAGACATTCAGCCTGCTTTGTCTGGGAGTCAGGAGGTCCTGAAGTTTGGTTTCCTCCTGTGTTCTGGGTTGGACTGTGGGCTTGCCGTGTCGGTCCAATAGCCAGAGGGAAGGCCGGTACTCTGTTGAGGAACTCTTGGTCCAAAGCCCAGCGGGATGTCTGCATTGGGAGCTCTGGGAGCAGAGTTGGTCTCAGTTGGGAGCAGCTTTTGAAGCAGACAATCACTGCAAGGTTTTCATCAAATGAGGAGAGGTGGTTTCGAGTGGTGGTTCTTAAACTAATTCAACTTATTTTGGATCAGGCGGTGATACTTTTACAATGTATTAAAAATCAAAAAGAAAGAACTTTGTTCTGTAAAAAATAAAAAGTGAAGCACTTAAAGTAGTGGTTCAATTCGCTTGTCTTAGAGCTTGTCACAAAAATAAAATAAGATTGAAAGAGACGAGGAGAAATAGAGGAGTGAGAGGAGTAGAGAGTGAGAGAGAGTCAGCAGAGAAAGAGCAGAGAGAGGAGAGAGCATGTCTCTCATTTCATGGCTCTGCTGCAGGACCCAGGTTGCTGGCTGACAGCGTCACTCCTTCTGTTTAGACTCAACTTTAATTTAACCACCTTTCCCAGAACTTCACCATGGCTTAAAAGTGGGATTTTGTCAACAGGAAAAGATACGACATGACAAAATCACATATCATTAAAAAAGAATTACACATGATTAAACATAAAACACACTTCAACATACAATATACAGTACAACCAAGGACTTATACATATTCTTTCCTTCCGTCATTTCTCCACATCTGTCCTCTGATGTGGAGAGAGAAGACTCTATCATGTTTGACCTCGTTTGACCTGAGGAAAAGGAGTGCATCTTCTTTGGAGGGGGGAAAAGAACCAGATGTGGTTATTTGTTGTAAATTACTAATAGAAAGTATCCGATTGCAAGAAAAACAACATTCTCCTGCTCAGTGGAGCGGAGAAGGGTCTGCCAGGTCAAGAGGTGAGGGGCTTTCAGGTCCATATGCTCAAAAGCAGAGTCAATTTGGGTGAAAGGTAATCACAGCTGAAACAGGGGCTCTTTGAGATGCAGAGACAAAAGGGCTTGTGTTCCTACAGGAAGTAACAGAAAATGCAGGAGGAAGTGGAGAATCATGGGTTGGTTCACTTCAAAATTTGGGCAGTGGGGTGCAGTGTTTGCTTAAATTGGAACAACAGCCCTGATAGTCTTGGTTATAATCATTTTAGTGGTTTGTTGCATCATACCCATTCTGACAAATGAATTTAAAAAAGCTTTTGCCCGACAGATGTCCATGATGGCAACTACGAAGGTGGCAAAGGCTCAACTGGCACAAATGGTGATCGAACATCCACATTTGTTCCCAATACCTGATTACTACATGGACTCGGACAGTGAATCAAACATATAATTTTTCCATGACTGTGACCAAGGACTGAACTTTGAAATAAAGAATTAAATGATTTAAACATGCCAAACTTATGAAGTTGTTCAAAGGAATGTTGTTTTTGTACTATATTTGTCATTTAAGCTTTAATATTATATTTTGACTTGTATTATTCCATTTTACAGTCATCTAAGTTACACATAACTGCACACCGCAGGCAAAAGCTAACAGTAATGTTTGACCATGCATACATAACATTTGTAGCAAAGAAAATGTGTATATGCAATATGTGTAACCAATGTATGATTAACTCAGGTAAACAATGTGAGCCTTAGGTGGTTGTCCAGGTCATTTAAAGTAAAAGCAAATCTGGGGGGAATTTTTTAATCCTTATAAGAATTTTTAAGGTTTTTTCGCCCTCACGCATGTTAAGTCTTGTGTGGGATTTGTAAACCCACAGAGGGGGGAATATATTGAGAAATCTGGCCTGACTAAGTGACCAGTTTTGACCATTAAATATGAAGGTGTTATTCTGTTCTGGATTCTGAGATAAACAGGGACTGGGAAATACTGATAACATCATATTTAATAAGCACACATGCACATAACCACACGGAGTTGCCAGGACATTCCAAAAATGGTGAAAAACAGGTAACCTGCAAACCAAACCAACCAGCAAACAGAACAACACACACAGAGCCGGCCCAAGCCTCCATGGGGCCCTGAGCAAAATCAGATCTTGGGGCCCCGTATTTCTGCCAATAATATTGATTGTTGATCATTCACACACCTACTACAGTATAAACTTATTGCGCCTGACATGTCTTACACATTTAAGGGGGTGGCCTAGGTAATAACATAAATAATACCAATCCAACAATACAAATAATACCAATGAATGACTGATGAATGGTGTTCAGGGTGCCACATATGGTTTTTAATCTCAAAATGTAGCACATTCAGCTTCAAGAGCGGCCTGGGGTTGATTTTCACAACATTTCAAGTGATGAAGCATTGTGTTACTGTGTCATCTGGTTTCAAAAACTGCAACAGCAATGTGCAAAAATTTCTAGTGCAAGAACAACAATAAAGTGCAATAACAAAAAATAAAATCCCTTAGATATATAAAAATAAATTCAATTCAGTACAAAAACAGACAGAATTAAAATGTCAAGCAGATACTTCAATAATGATGTAAATGAACAGAGTTACCTGAAACCAGGTAACAAAAATGGTTCTAAAAAGAACAAATATAAAGTTGAATAATTAGGTCTTAAAATGTAACTTTGGTGTTACTCTGTTCTTCCTCAATACTCCACCCACTCCTTAAAACCTGTGCTTCCTGGCTTCACCGTAAGAAATCTGATGGCCAACTTTGTTGTTAATACTAATCACTGCCGGTCCACTCAGTCTTTCTTGTGCGATGGAAGATCTCAAGTAGTTCTTTATTAATTTGAGCTTGGAAAAGCTCCGCTCTGCAGATGCTACAGTCACAGGGAGAGTGCATGCTATCCGTAGAGCTACCCATAGATTTGGGTACAACTCACAGATCTCATTTTGAGAGAAGTAGGTGAGCAGTTCAAATGGGCTCATCTGTGCTTTAGGGAGATCTGGAAGGTTCTCCATCTCTGTGGCCAGTGCGTTCCCATCAATATCAGACTGTTCTCCAAAGGTGAGTTTGTCTCTGAGAAGTTTACACTGATCCTTTCTTGTCTGTGGATCAAGCTGGCCAAAGTTGGAAAGCACTCCAAACATGCCTCTGAAAGCGGTCCTCCAAAGACTGGATGGTACAGTCTACCACAGCAATGAAGAAGGATACTTCCAGCCTCTTCATCACATCAGATTGTGGCTCATCAGGCATCTCATAGGCAAAGTGCCTTTTTGTGGTTCGCAACCTCTTCTGTTTGATCACTGCTTCAGTGTTCAATTGTTCACATGTCTCTTTTGCAGAGACCTGTGCATCTTTAAAACCGGTTGCCCTGTAACCGATTAAATGTTCTTTGTTTTTCTGAATGAGCCCCACTGCAACATCAAACTGCATGTTGGCTGACTGAAGTAGTTTGCTTGTGGTGTTAATCTGGGAGAGAATGTCATACCAAACCACACAGCAAATTTGAAATCTGAATGACCCGATTTCTTCAGCAAGCGAGTGGGTCTCAACTTTTACTGTGGGGTCAGTAGTTTTTTCCCTAACTTCTAACAAAGCCTGTCTCACCTTTTCTGCTTGGTAGCGTAAAGGTTCGATACTTTTAACCTGGCTTTCCCATCGTGTTTCACTCCAAGACTTGACTGTGTTGTTTACATGCTTCTTCAAGATGGTCCACCTTTGAGGGGAACCTGAGAAGACTTTGTATATTTTTTCCAGATTTCCAAAGAAGCAAGTGGCATCCATGGACACTTTAGCAGCATCAGAGACCACTAGATTTAGGCTATGGGCTCCACAAGGCACATAAAAAGCACGTGGATTTTTTTTTGAAAGCCTTGCCTGCACGCCTTTATTTGCACCTTTCATGTTTGCACCATTGTCATAAGACTGTCCCCTACAGTCGTCAAAGGGGATGTTCAATTCTTCCAGCCTCTGAAGAATTAGTTCAGATAGGCCTTGACCAGTAGAGTCAGGAGTTAGGAGAAAACCCCAAGAAGTGCTCCTTTATCTCTGGTGTTTTTCCAAGATTTACAGTGCGCACAACAACAGACGTCTGTTCTTGATGACTTACATCATCATTCAGCATTCTGTGTACTTAGTAACTTGTTTATTTATTACTTTACCATTATTTATTACTTTTGTATTCCTTTCTCACTTTGTTTTACTACTGTTGCACGACAATTTCCCTCGGGATAAATAAAGTTTTCTTGAATCTTGAATCTTGAATCTGGGGTGCAATCCAGTATTATGGCATAGTATTTTGAATCTTATATTTCAGACACCATTGTCTCCACTATTTTATCACTAACACAGGTTATCAACTCATTTTGAATCGTTTTCCCCAAGTATGTGATATGTTCTGCTCCACTGTCGATGCGTCTCACGTGATCTCTCAATACAGGATCAAATTTAGCTATCAGTTCCACTTCTTTTAGAAAGTTCCCATTGTTGGCCTGATGTAATGTGTCAACAGATCCCCTCAGTGCCAGGTTCCTTTCTGCTAGTGACTGGATAATACTGATTAAGCGTGTGAGAACATCTCTCCAGCGATTCTTTTCTGCCTCAAGGAGGCCCATTTCTGTGTCATCAATAGTTTTCCCTTTTGACAGACGCAAGACAAATTCCTTCCATTTCACCATGTTGCTGCAATGATCTTCACCATTCTCATGCTGTTTTAGCAGTGCACCAATGTTGACCCAATCCCACTGTCCCTCAGTTGCCAGTGTTAAGGACTTCTTTGAAAATAATTTACAGCAAAAGCAATAGACTGCGTCTTTACTTCTTGAATAAGTCAGCCAGCTCCGCTTTACTTTTTCCCCATTGTCTAACTGTCTATAGATATAGTGATAATGGAAACTTCGGCCATCATGCCTTTTGGGGAATGAAAAGTTCTCCTGAATAGGCAGTGGCCCTCTGATTGCCTGCTCAGTCCTGTCTAAATCTGAGAGGAAAGAAGGCCACTCAGCTGGATCAACTGGCAGAGCTGATGATGATCCATGGTGCCAAGCGGACGTTGTGGTGGAAGTCGCTGAGGAAGTGACCAAAGAAAGACAATGATTCAAAAATAAAGAATGATAAGGACATTAAATTACACTTTTGGACGTAATTATTGATTTCTGAATGTTCTGCAGTACAATGAGCAATTCTAAAAGGTGTTTTGCTGTTAACTTAGCAGGTAAATCAGCTGTAGTTGCAGACCCAGAGGGGACAGTGGGAACAGAGGATGGGGGTGCGAGACAAGGCTCTATAGAGGACAACAACAAAAGCTAGCAATGTTAGATGTCATATTACACTTAAAATTGATGTTGCTTACTTTTTTCTTTTTTTTTAAATAAAAACTAAAAGTTTAAAATCTCTTATATCAGTGTGTTTTTGCTTGTAATAAGAAAAACTCTGCCAGTGAAACAACTGAAATTTGCTTCAGAAATTTTGAAATAATATGCATTTGTCTAAAAAGTCCCTCACCATATGATGTCATGTCATTATCCGTAACCGCTTATCCCTTTCCACGGGGTCGCGGGGTGTTGCTGCTGGAGCCAATCCCAGCCTTGTCTCAGGGCGAGGGCAGGGTACTCCCTGGACAAGTTGCCAGCTCATCGCAGGGCCCTCACTGATGAGCAATGGGGGGTTCAGTATCTTGCTCAAAGACACTTCGACATGCAGCTCAGCCTTGCCCTGAGCCGGGATTTGAACTAGCGACCTTTCGATCACTAGTCGACCTGCTCTACCCGCTGAGCTACAGCCACCCCTACCATATGATCATATCTTAAATTAAATCTTATTGAGATAATTAGACAATTACATGAAATCTGTTTTGCTGTTAAATTACCAGGTAAATCAGCTGTGGTTACAGACACATAGCCTGAGGGGACAGTGGGCACAGAGGATGGGGGTGCGAGACAAGGCTCTGTAGAGGATGGGGATGGACCTAAGATGAAATACATTAATATAGACATATATTAATGAGATACTTTCACTAAATTCATTTCCCTTCGAGTGTAATTCTTATACTTAGAAATGAAATGTACAGTGTAGTGCCAGTCTTTCCCTGACCTGATGCATTTCCCACAGTTGAGCCTGATGTGGACTGGCACTGGGCTGATTCTGGGCCTCCAAAGTACTTTAACAGTGCTCCTGGGGAAGTTTCACAATATGAGTTGATGTAAAAAAAAAAAAAAAAAAGTAAAAAACAAAACAAAAAATAAATAGAATATGTTTATTTTACTCACATAAATTCCCATGCTCTGCAGCAAACAATTTGAGCAACATATCTGTCCATCAGCCTGATCCAAAAACATATTGCTAGCACTGCGCTTGCTAGCAAACAGATGTTTACTATCAAATCAAAAACTTTGTTTTGAAGCCAAAAAGAAAAGAAAGGGGGAAATGTATCGGCCCAACAGTGAGAATCAACTCTAAGTTAAAGCTCAGACACAAATACAAACACGTTAGTAGGAATATTAAGCTAACAGGCCATTTGAAAGATAAATCTCTCTCGTTTTTAACAAGCTAGCTATTAGCCTATGTTATCAACGGCTACACAAATCTCTTTGATTAACATTCCATGACATGCAAACATACCTTTATCTTGGCGTTTTTTTCTCTTCTTCCTCTTTCTTCCTCTTTCTTTTCTCTGCTCCTGAAGGATATGTCCTTTTTTGAGACATTGTTTTGCCCCTCAACTACCTGCACTACCTACATTAGCAGCAGCACTAAAAAAAATGTTGTCTTTCATTTTATTTTATTTTTACAATAATATATCCTTGATCATACAGAAAGCATCACTCATAGATGCAAAAATCAAAAATAGAATTTTTTCATTGATTGCTCTTTGGGGCCCCCTACTGGCTGCAGGGCCCTAAGCAGGCGCTTAGTTCGCTTATGCCTTGGGCCAGCTCTTAAAGGCACAAGCCCTCACCTCCTTCAGGTGTGATATTGACCCCTCTGACTGCCACACGTTGAAATGGGTCACTGTGTCTGATTGGTGCGCAGGTGGCAAAGTTCTTGGCGCAAACATTCTCCCGACCTCACCTTTCTATGGAGCCCCAGACATGACATGGTCAAAAAAAAATTAAATTATGGCCACAATATAGCTATAACATGCACACGAAATACTACTTTGTGGCCACGAAGTAGGTATAATGTGCGCACAAAACACTAATTAATAATATTAATATCATTCCTGGACAGCTCGATAAGCAAATCGAGCGCACCTTCTCTAGAAACTGCAATAGAAACTGCTTAATCTCAAATGGGCCGGACCAGTAAAATCATGGCACAACTTCAGATTTTCCCCTCTATTTTAGTGCAAAAGTAGTACATTCTGTAAATGCTCATCTTTAAGGAACAACCTGACAACCTGACAACTTTTTTAACAACCTGACATTTTTTAAGAAGAATTTGTGCAATTTCAACAATATACTGCCTCAGTTTATCATTTACTCTTGTGAATTAGAACTTACAGGTCACAGTGTATGTACAAAGGCACAAAATACTCAGTCACAGGTATCTGGAAATTGACCAATATATTATTTTACTTTCTGATCAAACAACTTGTCAAGATCTAGAAATGATTTTAAATTTACTCTCATTTCCACATCTGTGTAGTAATCCAAACGTACAAAAGTGGGTGGGAACTGTCAAAGAAGGTTGAGTTATCACAATGCCTTGTACATGTATACAATTTATACAACAAAACATTTTAAAAAAAAAACATACTGTATCAGTTGTGGCAATGCATGAGCAACAGGGTTCCACCAAACCAAACTCTTTGCTGCTGACTGACATGATATTGCACAACCTTCAGAGCATATTTCCACAGCAAGCATTCATTTTCACAGAACTCTTTAGGCTGCAAAAGTATTTGACATTTGACATTAAGTAGGGTTACTCACTGTTTAATTTGCTCCTGAAACTTGGCATCTTTTAGCCTTCACACATGCATCAATATCAGGTGTCATATCCTGAGTAGCAGCCAGTTTCAGCCGACACAAATTTGTCCCTTAAATCTGAATCACACTGCAAGTCAATGATTTCAAGTTGGATGTTGACTGGCAGTCTAGGCATTGACTGTGAATGGCGAGCAAAAAACCGTGAAATCTGTCTTAAGTTGACCAAAAATCTGAAACCGTTGCTCAAACTCCTGCAGCAGTCCTGTGATCTTATCTTTGTACCGAGTCATGTTAACATTAACTCTGGGCGCACACATACAAGCAGGGTCACCACCTGAAAGTTGTGTCTCCCACAAAGTAAGCTTCAACTTGAACGCATGTATGCTGTCATAATACTGTGTGACAACTTTTTTGCGGCCTTGCAGTGTCTTCTTCAGATTATTCAAATGCTCTGTAATATCCACGTAATATCCCGATCATTGATGGCGCGCCATCTGTAGCCAGGCTGACAGCACGGGCCCAGTCCACTCAGACCCTGTCTAGCACTCCGACAACAGTTGAAAATGTCATTTGCTGTTGTTGCATCCATCATAGGCACCAACTCCAGGAACTCCTCGGTGACAGTCAAAGTCTCATCAACACCATGAATGAATATGGCGAGTTGGGCAACATCCGTAATGTCCATGCTCTCATCAATTGCAATCGAAAATGCAACAAACAACTTGACATTGTGCTTCAGCTGACTGTCCAAATCCACCGAAAGATCTGAAATCCATCTGCCTCGGTGTTTCTTGTCAGACTAATGTTAGCAAAACCCTGTTGGTCCTCAGGGCACATGACCTCCACCACCTTCAGCATGCATGTTTTCAGGAACTCACCCTCACAGTACGGCTTTGTTTATGTTGCTATTTCGCTAGCAATAAAGTAGCTGGCCCGCAATGCTGCATCACTGATATCTGGGCTATGGGTAAAAACAGACTGCTGTTTCTTCAGACCCGCTAACAGTTCATTTATCCTCTCAGTTGCCCTCGCAAGCTGGTATAATTTTTGGCATGATGAGTCTCATAGTGGCATCAAATATTATATTCGTTTAGCGCTGAAACTTGCTGTGAACACACCAAACACACAGGTTTTCCATTCACCTCTGCAAATAAATAGGAAAAGGTCCATTTTTCGTGGTAAACTGTGCTCTCTGTGTCCACTTTCCTCTTTTTTGACAAAGCCATTTTGGGTAATGAGGGTGCGACAGAGAGTAAAGTTGACACCAAACAAGCATGTATGAACAAAGACAGGCCTTTCGCAGAACTCCCAGCTCCAGCATGAACAGCGACTCCCAGTGGACACATTTGAAATAACAGTTACTTTTACTGAAAAATTGCAGACTTTTCTGTTATTTTTACACTTTGCAAAAATCATCTGGTGGGCCGGATTAAACCCTGGCCCGCGGGCCGTGAGATTGACACCCCTGGCCTACGTGACATCCTTAAGGTGAGTGTATCATCTTATTCTGTTCTAGTTATCCCACATTTAGGCAGTTATTTAATTAGGCCTATGATATAGTGAACTTTTAACCTTTTGTGATTTTACTGAAGGACAAATGTCCAGAGAACACTACAGACACCTTCAGTAGTTCAGTCCGAGCAACAGCAACCTGCAAATCAATTCAAACTAGATTCTGACCACTGATAGGCTATCGGTTCCCTTGGCAACTCGATACATACAGTGAGCGCTACTGTAACTCCACAGCTGCGTTCAGTGGCATCATTAAAGGCTGCAGCTCACACAGTCTATGTACTCCCTCAGCTCAGAGTCCGACTCACATGATGCTAGACCATCAGTGAGAGGCGCTGTCTCAATGCGGGACAACAAGATATTGACGAGAACAGAATAAGATAAGACACTCACCTGAAGGACATCATGTAGTTCTTCTCCAGTTTCTGGAGAAGGTGCGCTTGATTTACTTACCTAGCTGTCCAGGAATGCTATTATTAATTAGTATTTCGTGCGCACATTATACCTACTTCGTGGCCACGAATTAGTATTTCGTGCGCACGTTATAGCTATACTGTGGCCACAGTTTAAATTTCTTTTTGACCATGTCAAATCTGGGGCTCCGTACCTTTCTGTCTGCCTCTGACTGCACGACTCAGCCCCCCCCGCCTCCCCGACCCGCCACCAATAACAATCTGGTCCACACATTTAGTCAACTCCCCTTCTCCCGCCTGTTCTCCTCCACGGTGCCTCTCCGGTGGTTCTGCAGTTCGGAGTCAGCATCTGTCACTGTCCGACCCACAGCACCGGACTGCGCTCAGCCCGGCAGAGGAACATGTTGCTGCAGAAACTGGTACGGTAAGAGTATGAAGTGTCCTGAGGGCAGCTCACAGGAGACATCGTTGTTTTTAAATGCGCCTGTTGTAGCTGTTGTGGTAGTCAGCGCTTCATCGGTGCCAGAAGGACCTTTTCAGCTTTTCTGAGGTCTTTTTTTTCCGGGACAGCCTTCCTGCTCCTCCCGTCCCGCTGCTCAGCATGTGCAGCACAATTGTAGATTTTTCTCTCATTTCCAACGAACGAACGATTCGTCAAGCTATCACGGGGGTCGCTGTGCGGATGCGGGTGGTCCCAGTTCACTAAAAACTAACCGAACAGTTCCGTCAGGTCGGTCGATGAGTCATCGACTCACTCCACCATGTCTCTGTGGTGCTCCTGCCGTCACGTCTAGAAACGGGCAAACCTCAGGGTAAAACTCAACACATCTCCAGGTTTTATGCGATGGCCACAGCATGCAGTCTGAATAATCAGCCACAGTACAACATGTCTCTGTTTCAGTTCTCTGATACTCTGTACCTCCACTCATTAACTTTTTTTCTGCAGATATAGGGAAAACTTTAGTTATAAGTACTTTGGCTCTGATTTAACATGTAACTTGCATGTTTAAGTATGGGGAGATTTGTTTTGGATGAAAAAGCAGAAACAACAAGACCCATAGTATGAAGTCTATACACACATGTAAGGATCTTTATTGTTATTTATTTTATTTTTTTTTCTACTTTTGACACTGGAGCACATGGAATATCTGAGACCTCCAGACTTTCCTATGGGCCTGACAGTATTGCATCTCATTCTCCTGGTGTCAGCTGTCTGATAGAGAATAAACCTCGTGACCTTTGACAAGCCTATATCAGTTCTAAACGACTCTAACATCATGTGTTGTTGGTGTCTCAGTTTGTTTGGATCCTGTCAGTCCTGTGTGGCACTGATGTGTGTTGGGGATTTGTCTACGACCGGCCGAAGCGCTCAGGAGAGGACGGGACTTCAGCCAGGACAGAGTGTAAGTACAATCGTCTTGATACTAGGAATCAGCCAAGGTAAGGGCGGCAATGTGCCGGTCTGTCTTTCTAAAACCGAAGCGTAATGTTCCTCCTTTCTAAAAGCCGCCTCTGAGGTAGGTGTGACGTGTGACGTGACGTGAAGCTTGAAGTTGGGCTGTGAACAGTGCCGGCCTCTGCGTGAGGTGGGTGGAGGTGTCAATGACCTGCACTGTTGTGCGACCCACAACCGAGGAGTTTTAAAACCAAGAAACAGCTGATCACAGCAGTCAGTCCATCACTTCATCCGCGGACATTAAGATGAACAACTGGACAGCTGCTGAGGTCCAGGAGATGCAGCGTCTCCTCGGTCTCTGTAGCTGTTTGGTTGTGTTAACTTCTTATTTAACAATGGATTTGGCCCATTTAAAATGTCCCAGCTATAGAAATATTTGGACAGACCGGTTATTTTAGTATAGGCTTATCTCACAGCCTGTATATTCATACAGAAAAACATTCATCCTTGCAGTTATCTAGTATTTGTTCTTCCTAATAATAATATAATAATAGTATGGCCCGCCTCTGTGGGACGTCAGTATGTATGAATTGAGAGAAGAGAGAGAGAGATGCTGACAGTGGCGCAGGTCCGTTTTAGGATCGTGTCATGACAGCGCCAAAAGTGCCAAGTGAACGTTGGTCTCGCTGGACTGTCGTCACACAGATACGGCCCACATCCGTAATACGGACCTCAGACAGAATCGCCCCCCAAAAATCATCAGACCTGTATGCTCACATGGATTTCTCTGTTCTTCTGGACTCGGACCTTTCGAACTGACCATGGCTACCACAAGTAAGTTTATATTTGTTTATTCAAATTTACTGTATATAACTTAAATGCATTGTACAAGTTAAATGCCGTTGGCTTTGTAGATAGCAAGTTAAAAAGCTGTTCACCATTTGTTCACCACAATGGAGTCGGTGTTAGCTAATGACGTCTGTGTTTTCCCACCAGGTGCAGTGTGCAAATGCTCACTGACGGCAAAGGCAACAGAAGCAGAGATCTGGGCGCATGCCATACGCTGGTTTGCCCTGTCAACAGACAGAGCGGCGGGCGACATGAGAGCAGCAGCAGCAGCAGCAGCAGCAGCAGGAATATCAAAACCTCACCTCAGGCTGCTCTTGGTCGACACCATCCACCAGTGGTCATTAATAAGTTCTGTTTGTTGACTTTGTTCACGTGGTTTTGATATGTGTTTTAATCATTAAAACAAGTTATTTCAGCTAATTGTAGCCCACGTATTTTTTCTGATGACTGTCTGGAAGAACGCACTTTCTCTGTTTCGGTAAAATTATGCAAACATGGGCCAGATAGTGTCTTGTCCTAGATTTGAGGCCTATAGGCCTATAAATTTGAGATTTCATTGCTCCAACTGAAACCTTAACAAGTCAAGTCAAGCTTTTTTTTAGTTATAGGCCTTGTAGTGAAAATGTTTTTTTGGACATTCCACAGACTGTGCAAAATGTAGCCTATTATATGCTATGCTTATATGCTATGCCTACCCTAACTGACGAAAATGCCTGGCACATATCCGCAACAACCCCGAAAAACAGATCCGAAACGGCTTCGGCCCGATGTGCGTCTGGACTCAGGAATGAGTCCGTGAGGCGGTGCCGGGCCAGATCCTGCTCTATCGTATTGCGGTTGCGGCCCTATTCTGTTACAGAGTCCAATGGCTATCTGGGACGTCACATGTTTATGCCTATGTCAGAGGCGGCTTTTTTAAAAGGAGAAATATTAGGCCTCGGTTTTAGAAAGACAGGCCGGCATGTTGCCGCCCTTACCTTGGAGCAAATGTGCCACCTTTTCTATCTAAAAAGGGCTAGAGACACCTCCGCCCACCTCACGCAGAGGCTGGCACATTCCCGCCTCGTTTTTAGATAGCAGGCGAGGAGGAAACGTGTATCCTCCAAGGTGGAAAATCGGCGGACCAAAACAGACCCCCAATTTGCCGCCCTCTATCTAAAACCGCGGACTAAGCTGCCAAAAGGACGGGCAAATTGGCGGCTTGGTGCTCTGTCTAAAAACGGAGCAGAAAACATCTTTGAACTGCTTTACCCCGAGCCCGCAAACATTCACACTACTGAGCTGGGCTTGAGACATCTGTCTCACCTTCAGCCACTTCCTTGTGGATGGTAGGTAAGAGAAAAGATTCCTCCAGCAGTCAGTAAAATGTGGATGGCCTGTCAAATAAAAACAGTCCACAGAGTCAAATGTTAGAAGAATACCTAGGAATCCATTTTTTTCTCCTTTGATTTGATACTGTAGCGGACAATGAACACGTGAGCTGGTTTATCTTATAATGTGCATTTATTGTAACAACCCTTAATGGCCACTGTTGGCCGTAACCACGCCGTACAACACACAGTCGTCTTCTGAGCTCCTCCACTCTTCAACCGGAACCAAAACACAACCGCATCAACCTCCTGACGTCACTTCCTGTTTCTACCCAACTGCATGAACATTCAGAACTTTAATAGAACATTTAACACATATAGCAGAACACATTTACAGGGTCACTACAATACAATTTCCACAAAAGTAGCTTCTTCTTCTCTCTGCTTGAAATTATGTGACACAGTCTGGGCCCCTCAAAGCAAAGTGTCTGAGCTGTGAGCACTTCCCCTCACAGACTTTAATACTGTCATCATCTCTAGAGCTGTGAAGGATTGTGGGTCTCACATTTCACAAAAGAAAAGCAAAAGCTTTCTGAAAAGTCTGAAAAAAGGTTCAGTTGAGGGTTTTTTTTGTGTGTTTGTGTTTTACATGTTTACTTATCTTGTGACCTTTTGGATCCATTAAAGTAGGGCTGCAGCTAAAGATAATTTTCTTGTTTATCAACCACATATTTGGTCTATGAGTTTAAATTTGGTTGGGAGCCCATCCCAGTTTACCATCATCCAAATTGATGCCTTGTTTTGTCTCAATAACAGTCAAAAACTAGAAGAAATTTAGTTTACTATCACATAAGCCAATAAATGAGTCATCTTATGGCTCTGCATTATACACTATTTAAAGGTCCAGTGTGCAGGATTTGGTGGCATCTTGCCATGAAATTTATTCCATATCTGCCAAGAAACCACCCTAAATGTTATTGCAGTTCATCACTCGTCCATTGGGGGCGATATTGTAGAGCCTAAAGAAGACTATCCTCCAGAGTGCAGATTTGGCTGATTGATTGATTCTCTCACATGCAGTGGTCACCACTTTGGATTAAAGTCAGCGGCATATATCATGTGATGTGATGATGAAGAACACTTAAACAGCCTCAGCCTTTTGAAACAAATGAACAGCCTTGGCCACAGGGACTGGCTGGGAGACAAAGGATCAAAATCTAATAAATTATGAGTATTTGAAAACTTTGTGCTATTCTTGGCTGTAGAGAATTCTCTCAACTTCCCAATACCTCAAGGTTAGTAACCCCCAACAGTGGTGCTGACACAATAAATCATATTATGCAAGAAGGTTGTCGCATTGACCTCTGAGAAACGTTGATGGACAGTGTTAAAAACTAATGGAAGAAACATTTAAATGAATCAGCCATGAACATAATTGTAAGTTGAAGCACTACATCACCACACTCCAAACATTGTGTGGTTTTCTGCTGTTTCTTTCTGTTAAATACATGAGAACAATAGAAAGGGCATCCAGCTTCTCAGGACTATGTTCATCACACGTTAACAACACTGCAAACCTGAGGAAAATTCACAGTTTAATTCAGTTGCCAAAGTGTCTGCCTGCAGACCATGTGAAGTGTGTTTTGGAACTGCACTCATGAATTGTGGCCAAGTGTGGGCAGGACATGCCTAAAGCTTTGCTCCAGGTCAAAGGCACACACAAAAAAACTACTTCAGAGTTTTTTCAGAGCTGAGTAAATCTTGAATCCTCTGTAAGCTTCAAGTGCAATCAGTCAACCCAGTGTCAACCAGAGTGACACATGTCCACCTCTGGCTGTCTCCAAGGTCCCTCCTCAAAACAGAAATGGCATGTAGTTAGATGAGTACAACTTTCCACAACTGCAGCTCCGGAAGAATTTGTCCCGCTCAGTTTATTTGCTGGGTTATTTTCTATATGAAGTGCTTCCAGTGCATATGAAATGAGCGAGCAGCAGTGCGCGGTGGTTGTGGGGTGGTTACAACAGATTACTGTGGCCCTGCAAGGAGAGGGAGTGTGTTTGTGTTGCTCTGCCTTGAGTCAATAGTAAGAGAGGACTGGAGCTCATTTTTTGCAGCAGATTCTCAAACCCTGTCAGCATAACAAGGTGGAGGGTTGCACCACTGTGTTAAAGCTTGTCAAAGCAGAAGGCCAGGGAGTCTGTTACTGTTTATTTACATGAGAATAATTTTAAAAAGTGTGTGTGAATTTGAGCAAATGTTAATTTGCAAAAAAAACCCAAACATTCCTTACATTCTCTTATTCCACGCTTTACTCACTAAAGGTTTTCAGCCATCTTGTTTTCACTAGGGTGGTACAGTGTACAGTTTCTTTACAGTCCATCAGTGAGTACAGAAGACTAAAGACATCAGCATAAATCTGAATCAAGACTTTGATCATCTTGCAGATCGCAATTTTTATTGTAACATCACAAGCAAGTTTTCCCGTATGAACAGGTTAAAGAGGCTGGATTCACAGATCCATTTGATAATATCAACAGCATTTGGATCAACTACAGACCCTTGGGCAAATATCCACGGGAGGGAACTTAGAGATTTGCTGCATACAGCAATAGCATACTTATAGATTATGACATGATAATCATTAGGGCTGCACAATATGGTAAAAATGAATATAATTATATAATCATATAACGAGTATTTTGACCAACGATATGATTTTCATGCAAGAATAAAATCATGATGATGTGACATTTTTGGGGTCCATACCAAACAAACATGTTTTCTTCTATCTGGAGCAGAAGATTTGAACAGTAGGCCCATCATCTCTGCAGAACTACAGTACTTCTTTGTACTGTACTAATGTCTTTGTCTTTGTACTAATGTAAACAATAATTGTAACTTCATCAAAAAATTGCAGCTTCTGAGATTTGGATATGGTAGTTTGCCAAATTGCAATTTCAAAAATGTTTTGATTTATTGTGCAACCCTTATAATCATAAATCATTTTTACATGTATGGAGAGATCATGGTTAAGAGAAGGGTTAGTGTCCATATGAATAGACTGAACAATCATAAATCTACAAGATAAAGATACAAATAGAATGTCAAACACATGTCATTGTTTAAATAGGTTAATACTATGATATATATAATAATATTTTAACACATCAGGAGACGAACCAAGAATCAACTTCAAATCATTTCAGTATTATAGAAAAACAAACCTTAAACTATGACCTGTCAAATGATTTGCAACTTTGAAATGGATATCCTACATGGGACTTAAGTACTACACACATCATTTAATTGTCTTCAACCTGTCAGCACTGGACCTTATATCTGATGTTAACCGGTTGTAACAGATCTCATTTCACATGACACATATAAACTGGTGTAATTCTGTGTGTCTTTGGTCCTCAGCTCGCTCTGCATCTCACTACGTGCCGACCTCTGGCTCCTGTAGTAACAGGTGTTTTGAGCTGGTCGAGCCAGAGCCACCAAACTGCCGCTGCGACAACCTGTGTAAGACGTACAACGGCTGCTGCTCAGACTTTGATCAGCTCTGCCTGAGGACAGGTACTGAATGATCCTCCCTTTTACTGTGCAAATTATTTTGTTCTTACCACGCAGCCTTTAATACCCTCTGTCTTAGTACTTTTATTTCTTTAGAAAAATGTATCTGGATGTAACTAGATTTAGACTCACCAAACAGCACTGTGCATGTATATCATGTGTTCTTTTATTATTATAGTGACTATCCTGCCCTCCTGTAGTTGTCGTATAACGACTTTTCTTTTCTACGTTGGTCCAAAAAAAAGGTCAAAAAAGTCACCAGGAGGCTTCAAGGCTGAGTGCAGTAGGACAAAGCGGGTGGGTGTGGGTGTGTCTGTTCGGACAACATGGCCTCAACCGATCACTAATCTGTTTAGTTTCTGCTGACACTGCTATTTCTCTATGGAAAAATCCCATATTTCTTATGGAAAATCCCTGTACCTCTAGTGGAAAAACCCAGTATTACTTTCTGCGCTTGCGCAAAGATTGGCATCTGTGCAGAACTGCATGTCGACCAGTTGCTCTTCGCCTTGCTTTGGTTTTTTTTAAGAAGGTGCTCTCCCTGTGTCCTTATCACTGGCTCTTAGAAACTCTGGCCTTCAGGCCTTCAGTTAACTCCCTTTCTTGATGCATCCCATTATATCTGATCACTCTTTCCGCTGTATTTTTAAACTTAATGAAAATGTTACATATTTGGTTATATGATGTAATTCATAGGTTCGTGGCTACATTTTCACACTTCACATCATCTGAATATAGCAGCTTTAATCAATAGATGCCCTTTTCAGTCACTCGGCATGGGAGTGGGAGACTGTTTTTACGTGCTCAACAAACAACTGTCCATGCACCTGTCCATGTTCGGATGATGTTCCCATTTAATACAACACAACTGAATTAATGCACAAAATAAACAAACAAAGTGATGCTGCTTGAAAACAAAGTAGTGAGGTGGGTGAGTGAACTAGGCGAGCAAGCGGTAAAAACGCATGATCCACCACCCCATGCTGCCCCTGATTACCTACAGCTGTGACTATAAAGAAAACGCTATACTGCCGCCTGTGGAGACCTGACAAAACCCAAAGGACTGACAGATAAACAGATGTGGCTCCTACACACCGGCCCCTAATAATGATGATAGAACAATTATATCAACCAAAAAAGGAGTCATAATCTTCTGTCTTCTTTCTTCTGAATCAAGATCCTCCAACACGTGTTACTCAATGTGGGGTCATGACCTTAACACTGCTCTTGAAGCAAGACGAGCTTGAATATGGGCCGCTCTGTCACCCTGTCTTTGTCCTCAACCATACTGCACATACAAATCCTTTCTGGCTTTGTATAAAGTCTGGACCCTAAATCCACCTTTTCATGCCAGGAAGTTATCCACAGACAGACCTCTGGATGCTTCGTCATGATGCTTCAACACCTTTTGACTATTGCTGGTCCACTTTATCAGCTGAAATCCTCCCTTTGCACAAATGTGTCCAAGATCAACAACCAATGACAGTGCATCCTCTTCTGTGGGCATGGATTTCAAACAATCATCCACATAAAAGTTGTTGTAAATAGTATCAGTCACCTCCACTTTGAAGTCATCCTTATTGTCCGTTGCAGTCCTCTGTAAATCACTAGCAACGCTTAGTGATGCAACTGCTCCAAAGATGTACACTCTCGTTCTGTGTTCCACTGGACTCTGTGACGTGTCTCCTTTCGGCCACCAGAGGAAGCAAAGAAAATCCACATGCTTCTCTGACACCCTCACCTGGTGGAACATACAGTAGCTTGGATATCAGTCATCAGAGCAATGTTCTCCTGTCTGAATCTTGTTAAGACACCAAAGAGAAAAATTGTGAGGTCAAGACCTTGCAAAAGCTGACAGTTTAAAGAGGTTCCCCTAAATCCTGCTCGGCAATCAAAGACCACTCTTAAGGTTTTCTTCTTTGGGTGATAGACTCCATGATGAGGGAGA
This sequence comes from Acanthopagrus latus, assembly GCF_904848185.1. Taxonomy (NCBI): domain Eukaryota; kingdom Metazoa; phylum Chordata; class Actinopteri; order Spariformes; family Sparidae; genus Acanthopagrus; species Acanthopagrus latus. Next base: position 1,329,936 of record NC_051055.1, on the reverse strand, counting down.
AACCACAGTCTGCCACCTCTACCTTCCAACTGGTCTTGAGGAACCACCTCTGCATATCCACTGTCCATCATCTCTTGAGACTTTTAATATGTTGTTCAGCTTTGCACCTGTTGTTCAGCATGGTGATGTCATCCACTTTAAAGGGCAAGTCCATGCACTAATGACCTTGCTGCCTGCAAATGGACTTCTCCATGATCTCCTTAAATCTTGATCCCGTCCCTTGACATCTCCTGCTTTTCCTCCATTTTCACTGCGGTCCTGGTTATACTGAGAGACCAACAGCTCCTCCAGTCTGATGATGGATATCCTATTGGCATATATGGTTGAGCCACTTCTCGGGCAAGCATTGTAGCACCTCAAAGGTCTGATGACGACCCACCCCAATAGGGTCTTCACGGCATAAAGTCCATCACCTTTGCTGTTAATTATTTCCTATGGCTCCATGAGTTTTGGTGCATTTGTCCCAATCAAGATTTCAACATCAGCTTCCAGTTTTGGGATCCTAATATCTTTCAGGTGTTCCCATCTTTGAACATCTTGCTGAGTTGGAATGTTGTTCTTTGACACAGGGATTGTTTCTTGTGTGAATGTCTCTGGGAGCTGCACAAACGGGTTACTGTCCAGCCTTGACACCTCCAGTCCTGTAAGAATCTGGCTTTTCTTGGCCCATGGTGCGCAACATAACATGAGTCTTTTTGCCTTGTAAATTTAACTTCTTCATGCAGCTGGAGGTACAAAAGGTTGCTGTACTTCCAGGGTCTAAGAAGGCATAGGTCTGCAGCACCTTATCTCCTTTCACAGACTTCAACTGTACAGGAATGATGAAAAGAGTACTGTCTTGGTCTCCGGTACAACCACCTGCTTGCAGAGAGACAAGTGCACTACTCACTGGTGTTTCTTGAGGTTTGCTGCCTTTGTCTTGATTATGAATATGCAGAATGGTTGGGTGCTTTAGATTGCATTCATCACATGGTAGATGACTTATGCATTTCTTGCTCATGTGGCCAAACATCAAACATCCAAAACAGATTCCTTTATCTCTCAGAAACTCAATTTTCTCCCTTTGAGGAATTGTCTTCAGTTTTGAACATTTGGATAATAGATGTGGTTCTTTACAACTTTACAATAAGGACAGACTTCTGATGACATCTCTTAAGATGTTATGGGCTGCCTTTTCATCTTGTACACTGTGGGCTTAGAAGGTGCAGTGTGGTTGGTAGCTGCAATGGTTGTTGCAAAGCTACTTTCTTTGATGTTGCTCCTGTTAACAGGCTTTGTTAATGCACTTGAATGTGGATCTGAAATATCACCAGAGTGGATGAGACAAGATCTTGACTCGATTCTCCAGAAACCTTGGTTTTCCAAGTCATCAAAAACCTGATGCATAGCGATGGTGGCCAGCCCAACCTATAATCCCAATGTGTTGGTATTTGACGTTTTAGGAATTACACTCATAAATATGCTTTCTTTTTTTTTTTTTAAAATAGCACCTTAATAATGCACGTTTAACTTTTGTCTAATGAACATTCAGACAGACCCTGATTATTTTAGATCTAAATTTGTATTTCTGCCCTGATTTCCCTAGAAAATGACTGATGAGGCTTAATGATGATAATTTAGCTCTCTGTTGAAAAAATACTTTGGCTGAGCCTTTTAATGAAGACTGTTTTAAACTGATTGTCAGGCTGTACAGTTTATTAATATGGGCTGGAAATGAGCTGTGGACTATGCATAGACTTGATCTGGGTCTGAACACATTCCTTACTCTAAGCTGTACTTGTTTATTGCTCTTCCTCCCTGTTCCTTGTTCTGTCTGTTGGTCTGTCAACATTTCCCCCTCCAGTGTTGGTGGTCTGATCTGATGTTCTCTCCTTCAGCCTGGTGGTCTCTGGCTTACCACTGCCTCACCCGTAAATGATTAAATACTTGTTTGTGCTCTGGTCTTTACTCTTACAGTGGCAAATCCTGCCTGAAGCTACAGCTGTCATCTGGTGTTCTCATCATGAGAATTTGGTCAGAATACGTAACAGTTTTTCTGTTTGTCCCTAGAGTGCTCAGCAGTATAGTATGCAGCCAGGCCACTGTTACATTAATATATCAACCTTCATTTAACATTGTGCTCTGATTTACCAAATTAGGTGTAAAAATATCAAGGTTTTGAAGTGTGCACATTAATGCCCTGTCACTTTTTTAATGTTTTTTTTGCTGACATCTGTCTTGTGTTAACGTTTACAGAGGGAGGTTATGAGTGCAGTAAAGATAGGTGCGGGGAGCCTCGAAATGAACAACATGCCTGCCACTGCTCTGATGACTGTCTGACCAGAGGAGATTGCTGTACCAACTACAAGACTCTGTGTAAAGGTTTGCAGCTTTGAATATGCAGTATGTATGTTTAGAATATGTTATTACAATGAACAGAAAGACTGAAGGACTTTTACAATAACCATGTGCAATATCATAACCATAACTACAACTACAGTTTATATAAATTATATATGCACACATATATATTTCTATTCCTACAGTGTTTTTTTTTGAATATTTATTTACTTATATGTTTATCTATTTTACTGTATATGTGTGTAGCAGTGCTGTGTGTGTGACATGGGGCTTCAACTTCACAGAGGGAGCCTCCCAAAAGGATCAATAAAGTCATCTAAGTCTAAGTCCAATACATACAATGATCTGCATATTGGAAAGGCTTGCTGTCTAGATCAGAAGTCATATTTTGCACCTCTTTGAGCAATTCTGGAAACAAAAATCCATTAAAAACTAACTAACTAACTAAATTGCAGTGAATGCAGTACCTAATGAGCTATACCCTTTAAGCTCATTAAGTGCTGCATTCACTGCAGTACCTAACGAGCTGAACCCTTTAAGAGCTGAAAAATGTACACCCAACTCACCATCAGTCACTTTAGAAGCTAAATGCTATGTTTATGGTGTTTTTCTCTGATATGAATATGAACATTATCTGTACTGGCTTGCATCAGTTAACAGCCCCGGTTTGTCTAAGACCAATGTGTTTATGTGTTTAAGAAATCAGCATACCATGGAAAACTGACCAGAATTTGGTTACTTAAACATCTCGTGAATGAGAAACTGCGAATGAGAAACTGCGATGGAAGAACTGCATACTGCTATTAGCAAACTACAGACTCTTCATCCCGAGGCAGGCTTTATTGTTGTGGATGGCTTCAATCTCTATAACTTGAAGACTTTACCTCTCGAATTTCATCAACATGTCTCCTGCCCCACCACCAGACAAGATGCTGGACCATGTCTACACAAAAATGGCTGATGCCTACAAAGCTGTCCCCCTCCCCCACCTTGGACAATTTGACCACCTCTCAGTAGCCCCATTCACACTGCCGTTTGCATGCAGGCATCCTGTGTCAATACTTCACATCCTCCTCTGTGTGAAAGCTTCAGATGCAGCGAGGGATGAAATTTCACTCCGGCATTGATCTGCCTCTGGAGGTAGTGTCAGGGCTGTATTATTGGCAAACCAAACCAGTGTGAACGGAAGTCAGTGGCGCAGAGCAAGGTTACATGACAAAAGTAACGTAGTAACTGTAACTGTCTTTGGCAACGTATATGAGGAAAAAAATACCACAGCTGTAGGTGGAGAAGCGTCTGTCCTCCCACCTAATTACCAAATCTTCCTCACATTTCTGCTCAAAAAACAGTGTCTGTCACCGGCAAAAAACTTTATGAAAACGTGATGAAAACAAATCACCGTGACAGTCAGCCCTCCAGACCAAGACTTAAGTGAACCTTCCCGCAGAAAACAGCCTCTTTACTGATCATGATTATGTAATTATGTAATGTAGCAAGAAAAATGTAACTTTGTCACTTTCCAGGATGTTTGGTGGGTCAGGAGCTCAATCACAACACATTATGACAGCATCCATATGATTACAAACTGTCCATGGGTTTAGATTGGAGGGAGGACACCAGGGAAACACCTTGGACCCTTGGACCGTCCAACTCTTTAATGGGGCGTTCAGACCATATAGATAGACGCGAATCCAATCACTTGAGACACTTGTATTGTGCCGCTTGATCATTTTGGACTATACGCTTCATTCGCACTTGTCGCGCTTGACGCTCAGGGAGAAAAAAAGATGACGCGGATGAACCAGTATTTCTCAACCTGCTCTCTTTCTACGTGGATCATGGCTGATATCACCAATGTGCACTGTACCTGCTGTACAAGTCCCAGAAACGCTGGAAAACCACCCACCGTCGTGTCTGGGTTCATGAAGTCCTCCGGAGACACACAGAGCTGGGGTAATTTCACTGTCTCCTCCAGGAGCTCCATCTGGGTGACGACCGGTTCCAGCGGTACCTCAGGCTGACCGGAGCCCAGTTCGAGGACCTGTTAGCTCGGGTCTGTGCCCACACACAGCTACAATTAGCTTCTCCTCCATGTTGGTCTGAATGTAAACAAACGTACGTGAGGTGACGTCGTCGCCTTGAATTCGTCGCTGATTGGATGTCGCGGTGCGATGCCACCTGAAAAGTTTGATATTTTCAACTTAATTCACGTCGCTTCAGACGCTTCAGAAGCGCCGCCTCAGACCCTCCCGACACCCCAGACGCTTCATTCGTGCTGCGCTAGACGCTCCATTCATGCCGCCGCCGCCTGAATCGCATCTCATTGCGCCATTTACATTGATTTTCAATGTAGAGTTGCTGCTCAATTCGCGTCTTTCGCGTTTGGTCTGAACGCCCCTTAAGAGCCGCAGCACCGGCTTTCTGTGGGAATTACACAGCGGTTCGTCTTTAAGGCAGAGATGCTTGACTCTGTGTGAATCACCATCGGCAGAGAATTGGCTAACTAACGCTGCAGAGTCAATGCAGCTTCACTGTGTAAAAAGGGCTACTGTTCCTACTGTCTAAGTACTCACAACTAATCAGACGTGTGAAACCCAGAGTGAGGACAGACACAAGTTTGGTCAGAGGGAGCAGACTCTGCACTTCAGCAGCGTTTTGAAAACACTGACTGGAATATGGAATATCTCAGGCCACCCTCGACTTCCACACAGACAGTGACTTCATCGCCTCCTCCGTTCAAGCACAGCCACAAGCTAAGGATTGAGGAGCACAAGAGTAACTCTGACCCCTGACACATGTGGCAAGGCATCCAGGCCATCACAGGCTATAAACCAACCACCACCTCCACTCCATCCAGCAACACCTCCTTACTTGATGAGCTCAACCAATTCCATGGCCGCTTTAACAAGGACAACAAGGAGGTGGCCTTCAAGGCTGTGCTCCCTGCAGACCACCAGCGCCTCACACTCCCACCGACATGTGTGCGGGGTTAATGCACGGAAGGCTTTCTCCATCATGCTGGTGCCAAAACACTCCACCGCTGTGAGCCTTCATGATTTCCGCCCAGCTGCCCTCACCCCCACCATCTCAAAGTGCTTCGAGTGGCTGGTCCTGGCTCACCTCAAAACCAGTTTACCATCCACACTGGACCCCTACCAATTCGCCTACCACCAGTAGGTGGTACAAGAGTACAGAAGAGGCCATCTCTACTGCGCTTCACTCAGCCCTCTCCCACCTTGACAACGGTAACACCTACATGAGAATACTCTTCATCAACTTTAGTTCAGCATTCATCACCCCCTGCAAACTTATCATTGAACTCAGTGACCTCGGCATCAATACGTCTTTCAGCAACTGGATTTTGGACAGACCACAGTCTGTTAGGTTAGATCACAGTACCTCCCCAACCCTCATCCTGAACACTGGCACTGGCACCTGGTTGAAACACCACTGTCAAGTTCGCAGACGACACAGCAAAAACAATGAGTAGGCCAACAGGGAGGAAGTCCAGCACGTAACAGCGTGGTGTGCCAACAATAACTTGGCTCTCAACACCAAGAAGACCAAAGAGCTCATAGTGGACTACAGAAAGTCAAATGATGGCACACACACCCCCGTCCGTATCAACAGAATGGCGGTTGAGCGTGTCACCAGCTTCAAGTTTCTGGGTGTCCACATCTCCGAGGACCTCTATTGGACTCTCAACACCTCCACCCTGATGAAGAAGGCTCACAAGGCTCTTCTTCCTGCGGAGACTAAAGAAGGATCATCTGTCTGCTCAGATTCCGGTGAACTTCTACCCCACCCCACCCACCCACACACACACACACACACACACACACACTCTAATTATATACTGTAAATACTGTAAATCTGTCTACAATCTGCTGCACTATTTATTCTGAACATGCTTGCACTTCTGGTTAGATGCTAACTACATTTCATTGTCTCTGTAATTGTACTGTGCACAATGACAATAAAGTTGAATCTAATCTAATCTAATCTAATCTGGTCTAATCGCCAGATTCTGCTCAAGAAGATGATTTCTTGCTGTGTTTAAACAGGTTTCTAACTGAGAGCAGCTGGTGTGGAGTGACGCTTTCTTATATGTGAAATAATAATAACAGTATAAATCGGGGTCTCAAACTCAAATTAGTTGGGGCCACTGCTGGTATTACCATCTCATAGGAGGTCCAATTCAGCATTCCAGGACCACAAGACAGCAAAATATTTCTGAAAATGTAGTTTTTATTTGGATTACAAAAATGCAAACAGCAGTCAGTATACATCTTTATATTTTATACTTTTTAACAGTTAGTGCAAACCTTTAATGCTGACTATTAAATAACTTAGTAAAACTTTTCACTGAACTAACAAATTAAATACATTGGTACATTTTTTTCTGCGCCAAACTCCTGGCTGCAACTTCCTTCACAAAAATAAATCAATTCGGGTGTGCATGGATTGAATTACTTGCCCTTTTTTTAAAAAAAATCTAAAGTTAAACAATGGACACTTCAATTACAAGTGGTCTACTCCATGCAGCAGTGGGTCACAGCACAGAGTAACAGGTGTCACATTTAACTTTTAACCTGGAGATAGGAGTGCTGACTGACAAGACAATGGCTGAGGATTTCTTGTCATAGTGAAGTGCAAAAGCAACTATTTGACAATGTGTCGGATTTAATCTTAATCATAACCTGACAATAATAATGAGGCAAAAGGAATTGTTACCTCACTGAAGTTGGAGGTGTACATACTGTTGCCTGCAGCTGTTCATCAAACAGTTCCCTCTTGTCCATTACTCCCACAGACAGAATAAAACTACTCCTTTTTTTTCTTAGCAGAAATGTCTTTTTTATTTCAGTTGCATACGAGGGTATAGTTTAAATTAGTGTGAAACAAATGAAAACATTTTGAATAAAGAAATAATTTTACAGGCAGGATTATATCATGTTTCTGACATCAGGTCACGAGTAGGATGGAGGGGAAGAGGAACAATCTCTCACCCTCAGAGTGCCATCTCTTGCTTATCTTTTGTCAGCCGCTTTGCAAAATGACCTCCAACTCCTTCCATGTTGCCATTGTGCTCCTGGGTATCCTCATGAACCTTCAGCAAGTGGCTTACATTTTTCTTGTCCTTTAGTCCTTCCTTATTAAGTCTGTATTCTTTTGGAGAAAACATTTAGCAGCAGAAGCAGTGCACACTATCATTTCTGTTTGAGTACATCAGCCAGCTTCATTTGATTTTTTTCCCATTGGCCAAGACTGTTACAAAAGTCATGTTGACACTCTTCTATCTTTGTTTTGGGGAAATGTGTAACTGAATTACATCTAAATTACCATCTTACATAACTTTCATCTTACTTGAGTAATCAGTTAGAAGAGATGGCCAGTGTGTCACTGGGGTGATGGTGAAATATTTTAAAAATGCATTTGAAGAGAGGAGAGAAGTATATGTGACCACTGCATGTTACATTTCAATAAAAAACAGATGCTTGGTGTGTGCTATACATAAGACTAATATAGACTAATAATGAGAATACGATGAGTTTCATTCAACTTTGTCATTGCAATACAATTCAGTCTATCCAGAGTACAAAAAGCAGTAAAATGCAGTATATGTATATATATATATATATATATATATATATATATACATATATATATATATATATATATATACATATATATATATATATATACACACATATATATATATATATATATATATATATATATATATATATATATATATACACACACACACACACGTACATATATGTGTATATATATATATATATATATATATATATATATATATATACACACACATATATATATGTATGTAATATGTGTATATGTGTATATATATGTATATATGTGTATATATATGTATCGCCCATATTGCGTTTGAATGATATGGGAAAGCTAAGGTTTGGAGTATTAACAGTTATACACTTTAACTGCACTTTCACACTGATGTAAACTTTAACAAACATAAACTGTGACACAATAAACCAAAGTTTTACAACGACCCTATTACTTATAAAGGGGATGGAAAACTAATAGCATTTTAACCCACAGATAAGCAGGAAAACACAGCCAACAGGTTAAAATAACACCTTAACTTTAACAGGGACGTTAACTTTCCAAATGTACCTGGTGAATTTAAGGTGGAGTATCATTAACTTACATCGACTCAAACTATTTATTGATTATTAAACAATGCTGCTATTGTTCGAAGTAAGCTAGCAAGCTAACACTCTGCACCAAAAAATTTCATTCACTTCATCACATTGATGTGACTGTGCCTCTATCTTCACGTTTTTCCTCCTCTTTTTTCTGTCTTTACTTTCACTGGGCGCCGGATGGTTTCAGTCTTTGGGACCTTGTAATTCTGCTACAGTATCAGTACATCTCTCTCTTGGTCAAGGGGTCTTGGTGCGGTCAGATTCAGGCAGCTCACCTCTCAAGGGCCCCCTCCCCCTTGCAACATGACGAAACACAAAACTACAATGCCAAATAACTCTAAATTAATATTTTTAGGATAAGAAGTGTGGTATGGCACGGGACTACTGATGGGTCTCAAATTTATGGGCAATTAGTTTTGAAATATGGTCAGCTAATACTTATAATGAGCCAGTATGTTGATAAAGCGTTTCATTCATTCAGGTCATGGTAAATCTAGGTGCTGTATCGTAGACAATTGGACTTGTTTCAGTTTCTTGAAAATGTTTCAGCTCTCATCAAGAGGCTTAAATACCAACTAACTGGAGGGAAGTGGCAGGCTTTTAAACTCTGTCTGGGAGTGTCCTCACAAAGTTGTTAGGGCCACTTGTGGGTTGTTGACTCAACCAGCTTTGATGTGGGTTGCTAAGGCTAGCTGAGCCCAGGTGTGCATGGTTGTTAAGATGAAAAATGATTCCTTTAACAACACATCTGTACTGACTTTCCTACTAAGGCACCTTAACAACCATTCAGAGTCAATATGAATGCCACTTAGCAACTATGGTATTAGCCACAATGGTATTTCCTAATTTTAAGTGTTACCAAAATAATTCCATCCAGTATGAGTTAAATTCCACAGTTCCACGTATGCAAAATAGATCAGTTTGCACCACTCAACCTTTGAGTATTTCTTCAGTTCAGTTGCATTTATGCTCACTGCTGTCCTTATTGTCTGTCTGGTCCATCAAGTCAGGAAGCAGTCACTACAGTTCACTACTACAGTTAGAATAAGAAAGCCATGCTCTCGTGGCCCAGCTAAAAGACACACATTCAGTGGTTCAACCAGAGGTTCAGGGGCTAAAAGCAGCATTTCTGATATATCTGTAGACTTTTACTTCATTTCTTTAAACCAAAAATTCTGCATTAACAATACATTTGAAACACAGGACTTACATTTTTGCTGCTGTCACAGTTTCAAACAAGCCATGGACCAGCTAGGCTTTTATTCATCATTCCATATCTCTTTCTCCCTCCTCTAATCTTTTTCTTTCAGGAGACACTTTGTGGTTGCAGGATGAGTGCGAGGAGATCAAGACAGCTGAATGTCCTGCTGGGTATGTTTTCATCTGAGCAGTTAAATAGAATAAAGTTTCACTTTTACTCTGTTCAGCAATGTGCAGTTTTTTTTCCTTGTTTAAACCCTTCATATTTTGTGTGTGTGTCCAGCTTTGTCCGCCCGCCTCTGATCATGCTCTCAGTAGATGGATTTAGAGCTTCTTATGTGAAGAGAGGAAACACTGTCATACCCAACATCGAGAAACTGAGTAAGACCTGTGTGGGATTTTGAGAGAGATTTAATGGATGTCTCAGTGCTAATACAGGAGTTTCTTTGCTATTATTTGCATTTTCAGGAACATGTGGAACCCATGCTCCATACATGAGGCCTGTTTATCCCTCCAAAACTTTTCCCAACCTCTACTCACTGGCTACGGTATGGCACAATAGCATTGATGTTTTCATCAACAATCAAACTGTCAATTGTTGTTAGTGTCATGTCATAAAAATATTCAACCACAGTTGTTACCCTCAGCTGTGTTTCAATATCCAAATGCTAACACCAAAAACATGAGTCCGGCTTAAAACCAACAAGCCTGGCAAAGTAGTAGTAGCCTAAGGGTGCGTTCACACCAGGCAATCTGTACTGTTCCCAAGCACATTTGACCCCCAAAATCTAGTTTGTTTCACTTGTGTGAAGGCCGCCCCATAACATGCTCAAGCGTGGTAAACTTTCTTGGACCTGGCCTTGTGTGAAGAGGTGTGCTTCGGCACAGTATGGTTGCTCTTGCACAAGCACGGGTATTCAACATGGACGCGTATGTACAATAGGTAAACATTCTCAGGACCAGTTAGGCCCAGAGCAATGAGTGCAGGCCAGCGGGGGACTGGGCAGGAGGAGCAATCCAACTTTGGCACAGTACAAAGCAACTGGGCCAAGTGTGAGTGCACCCTAAATGGCATTTCTGTAACCTATGACTCTAAGTAGAATTCTTTATTAAAAATGACTTTTTTTATCATGTTTTTATCTGTTACACAGTGTTAGTTAAAAGCCTTCAAACTTCGATCCTATTTTCTTCCTAGGAAACAATGTGCAGCCACTTTTTAAATAGAACTGTTTAAAACAGCGCAGCAGAAACGGGCAGATGTCAGAGGTCCAAATGTCACTAGTAAAGCTGATTGCCTGCACGTCCTTCAGCCTACATAAGACGTGTTCCCTCACTGTCTCATGAAGTTTGGGAAGAGCAGTTTTGTCGTACTCTTTCACGTGATGCGTCTTCAAATGCTTTATAAGTTTGCTGGTTTTGAAATCGGCAACACATGACACCCCTCCAAATTACGGCCTTGTGTTTTACTGGTTGGGTGATCCAGAGAAAAGTATTGCCAAATAGCTGGCATGTTGCTAGCTCCATCTGACTCGTGTGAAATCAACCTCTTCTTCACAGCCACTTTAAAATGGAGTTGCCACGGCTACAGTGCAACTTCCTGTGTTGGCTTTTAAAGCAGCATAAAATAATTTATTTCTGGTGTGTAATGTTAAGGAGAGTTAACCAACATAACTGTAAAGTAGCATGGTCCCATTTCAAATTTATGTGAAATTGGATTGGTGCCTAGACTCACCGATACTCTAGACTACTGATACTGATACCTGCATTTTCTGCAGTACTTTGGCAACATTTCCGACACTGGCCTACAGCATGCTAACATTTGTATTTATTCTGTCAATTGAATACAGTGAAGACAAAAGAAGAATCCAGCCCTCCAAACTGTAGTTAGGTAGAAAGTAGCATAGAATAAACACACAAGTAAATTAAAGATCCACTGAGTCTTTGAATGTTATTATACAATCCGCCACTGAAAATGAGACACAGAGAAAACAAGAATGACATATGTTATTGGTCTAAGCATAATCTCAGTGTGTACCTCTCTCAGGGTCTTTACCCAGAGTCTCATGGGATCATTGGCAACTCCATGTATGACCCGGTGTTTAATGCCACCTTCACCCTGAGAAGCAGAGAGAAACTCAATCATCGCTGGTGGGGAGGACAGCCAGTAAGTATTGTCTCTTCCCTTCCCTCTATTCCATCAACCCTGTTATTGTACATTTATTTCTGTGCTAACAGGGATTGTCTAGCACTAGCACCGAGGAACTTGTGCGGACGTGTTCGTCACTTCCCACCTGCGTCGCAAGTCAAAGCAGGGTGACTGTGAGGCGAGCACATCGTTGCTAGGGCCTTTGAACGGCAAGCGGAGGTGTCAATGACCGGCTCTGTTGTGCGACTCACAGCCAAGTTGTTTTAAAGCAAGGAAACAGCTGATCACAGCAGTCAGTCCATCACTTCATCCGCGGACATTAAGATGAACAACCGGACAGCTGCTGAGATCCAGGAGATGCAGCGTCTCCTCGGTCTCTGTAGCTGTTTGGTTGTGTTAGCTTGTTGTTGTAGCAGCAAGCTAAGGACGGTCGCTACTTTCAAATTAAAAGCCTCCCGCTAAGAACCCAGTTCCAAACTCCGATAGGGTGCAAATTTAAGCTCTTATTTTGAAGACAAATTTGTTGTCACTGTTCACAGCCCAACTTCGAGCTTCATGTCACATCACATGTTTACACCTACCTCAGAGGCGGCTTTTGGAAGAAGAGGAACATTACACCTCGGTTTTAGAAAGACAGGCCGGGCTAAAAAGGGCTACTGTAACCCCAGATCCTCTTTTGGGTTTGCGTTGTTATGCCCCAGATACTGTAGCTTTTGATTATTGGTAAACAGTGTCATGTTCTCCTGACTTACCTGCTGTGTCAGCAGCAAATGTGGCCTAAGTGATCGGCCTAGAAGAAATGCCTGTTGGCTTCTTGTTCTTGATTTTGCCTTATTTAGAGGCATGTTATACTTCTACTATTCATTTTGAATTGCTGTATTGAGTCAGCTTTAGCACTCATTTTGAATTGAGAGTCTGTTTAAGTGCCAATTTGAGACTCGGCCTTATTTTATTTCAGAATTTTATTTATTTAAGTGTATTTGTATTGCATTTTTGAATAATTGGTTTGCTGGGATGTGCTTGACCATTTTCTTTTAACTTTCATTCATGAAATGCAATTCACCAAAAAAAATGTGGGTTTCAAATCTTCTCTTCTTAGTGTATTCAGTTGATTAGTCATGCAATACAATTTTATAACGTCCTAGAATTGGAATTCTTTATTTGGGTATCTTTAGCAGATATGAGATTAAAATGCGATTAATTAGATTAATTAATTACAAATCCTGTAATTAATTAGATACATTTTTTTAATCGCCTGACAGCCCTATTGCAAACACTTTTGTTCTTGTAAGACTGAAGCCTGACATTAATAAGTAGTCTGAAAGTGTTTAGAGCTTCAGGTTTTATGAATTTCTATCAGGGTGCAGTGCTAACTAAAAGAAAATATTTGAAGAATGCCATCAAATCCAACCTGCTGTATGTTTTTGTATGAATTGGAGTAACAGAAGTTGCTCTATAACCAAACACCCACACACAGTGGGATATAATGCATGTACTGTATCAAGGCTTACTATACACCCTGACTTTGTTTTTCTCGTGCACATGTGATTGTTTTTGTCCAGGGTAACTGTTCAATAGTATCCGACTGAATGCTGTCAAACTGATGAAATAATGAGACTGTACTGTTTGCCTCCTAGATCTGGATCACAGCAATCAAACAGGGAGTGAAGGCTGCATCCTTCTTCTGGCCTGTGTAAGTCTACATGTGCAGCTGTCTGTCACCAAATAGTTCCCTAAATACATTCTACAGCCTTTTAGTGCTGATGGGTGGTGCTCTGCATAAGCCTTGGATGTCAAAAAGACAATTTTTCACAAATTGACAGTAAATGTCATAATTTCCCTTTTTCAGTATTATGTCTTCTTTATTAATGCTTTGGCTGTATTTAATGAAGATTTCTCAATAATTTCAATAATGTAACAATTTTACACATTCACCACTATTGGCTGGACGCTTTCACTGACTGCCTCTCCTGACTTTGCCACCATTCTGCTTGGACAACACAGTTTCACGAAACTGATATAGTTTAAGCACAGCACTTTTAAACAGTGTTTTGGTTGTCCTGAGCTTGTCTGGAGTACTTTCCTTTGGTATTTGAATATTTGCTCATGTTACCCGATAAGCAAATCACAAATTGTAAACAAAACTCACTGGGAGTCAGCTGTAGCTTATTTAATACACTGAATGCACTATTTGTTCTAATTTCTCCAGAATGAACACATTTAAAAATTGTCAAAAATGAGCACTCTGACCTATATTGATATTGGAGTCTCTATACCCAGGAATAATTGTAGGCCAAACAAATGGCAACATCAATATCTTCATAGCTACTAGACCAGGGGTCACCAACACAGTGCCCATGGGCACCAGGTAGCCCCCAGGGACCACATGAGTAGCCCTCAGGCCTGTTCTAAAAATTAAAATTGAATATTGATATTATCTGTTTCCCACCTTGTTACGTCATTGTTGATAATTATTGTGAGAAATCATTAACACGATCAGTGTCTTCACATAGATGAGTATCATTAATCATTAATAATCATATATAACTAAAGGCAAACTGAGCAAATTTGTTATTTCAGAAGAGTGTATCAAACTGGCCTTCGTTTGACTCAGTACCCATAAAGTAGATCTCAGTTTCAAAAAGGTTGGTGACCCCTGTACTAAACCTTGTGTTATGGGGCTGTATCCAGTTTTTGATTTGGATTATGTCCACACTACTAACTGGACTGCACTGCAGGTGTCTTGGAGCCTGGTCGCATTACAGACACCTGATGTAGTGCCACCTGAGCTCATATGGTACTGTTCTCATCTGCCCAAAACCATTAAATAAAAAACATAAACACTCCAGAGTTTAAATAAGCATGTTTGATGCTAATAGGCCATGGAGGAGCAGTTTGTAAGACATAGTAGGAATGTTGGTTCAAAATATAACAAAGGTGTCTACTGAAGTAAGCATGCTAATCAGCTATAGCAGCGTGTCCTGTCTCCTAATACCACTTTGTACTGCAAGAGGCAATAGTCTGATTACCCCCTAAATTTGAGCTGGGAGATGAAAAAGTGACAAATTGGATACTAGAAAGCAAACAAAATAAACACATGTGGCCAGGTCATGAATGAGGAGATCAGACACAGTTTAATAATTGTTGTGTCTTTTATTCTTTTATTCACTGACTGCAACTTGTAAGAGAAACAGCATTAACACTGCGATTTTGAGGACATGAGGTAATCAGCATAAAATACACAAAATATTTTTCCTCACTGTATGTCACACTGACGGTAAACCTAAGTTAGCTTATGAACTTCGAACACTTATCTTGGTGTCCTAGATATTTGCTCTAGCTGCACTGCACTGACACTCTAGACTTGACTAGACAACAGTAGTGGCTTCTTTCTCACTCTGGTGTGAAGCCTGCATGCCAAGGTGTCACACACCTTTACCTCACTGCACTCTATCTCCCCTGCCGACCCCGCTGTTCAGTTTTGTCCACATTGTGTCTTAGTTATGGCTTACTCGTGTTACCAATCTATAGGAATCGGCTGAAATCCTTTATAAACCTTAGTCGGTTAACTTAATCATCATCTTATTTGCTGATACTCGTAACCATTTTTGTGCTTTACCGTGCAAGTGAGAGCCAGACAGGGTCCACTATTTACTGATGGTCAATTGTGTAATTCTATCATTTAAAACAAACGTAACTTTTTAATTTTACAGGATGCATGGTGGGTCATGATAAAGGAAACACTTGATAACAGTATCCATATGATTATAAAAAGTTGGCATATACATGTTTAGATTAACAGGTGGAAACCAGGGGAAATACCTAAAATTAATTAATTACAAATCCTGTAATTAATTAGATTATTTTTTTTAATCGCCCGACATCCCTGACATACACACAAATAAACAGCAGCATTACAAAAGCATCCAGTGTGGCCAGCCTGTAAATCGAGTTTAATTGATCGTTAAAAAACATCCTCTCAAACTTGATACAAACTTAAAACTTATTAACAAAATAAATCCCACCAAAAAAGTCTTGGTTTGTCTCTTTCCAAAATCACTTATGGTTTTGTCAAAATAATTCCTTAATTCACAGTGTCAGGCTTGAAAATATTCTAGCTTTACACACCGTTTTCATCAGCTGCTGATGTCCGACGCACTCCTTCTCTTCTGACTCATCATGTCTCTTGTGTCCCTGCCTGTTGTGTCTTCATATCCCACACATTCATAGTCCTGGTCAGAGCCACTGTAAATCACCTCTGTACTGTATCCCCTGTCTTCAAACTAGCCTCTGTCTGTCTCAGAGACTGTGTTTAGCTGCACTTTGGTGTCCATCTGTGTTCACTAGGAGGATACTGAGCCCCGGCTGAGCTGAGCCCCATTGTCCAGGGTGACTTCCCCCATCAGCTGCTGATGGCAGCTAGTCACAAGAGGCACGTGTATATGTGTATATGTGTATATGTCTTTACACCTTAAAAGACCCATGCAGATGCCTCTTATCAGTGATAATTGGGGGCCTGTAAATGGCTTGTTTGTTGAGGTAATCAGATCACGCCCATAAATGTTCTTCCTGCTAACTCTGTGCTAAACCCATAACCTGTGGAACACAAAGGAGCCCACATCTGTCAGCACAGAGAAGGCCTTGAAGGAGTGTGAGGCAGATCTCAGCAGAGGGATGGTGTTGGGCTGTTTTCACAGCAATTTGTTCAAATGTGCCTGTTTACACTATGCAGGATTCCTCTGTGAACCTGGGTTGCAGTCTCCATAGAACCTAAAGGGCCAGAATTTGGCACAGATAGTGTTTTGAGAGAGAGAGAGAGAGAGAGAGAGAGAGAGAAAGAGAGAGAGAGAGAGAGAGAGAGAGAGAGACGGGACTGTGCATACAGCAGGCAAGAAGTGTGGCTGACATTATTGAAAAAGCCTTCTGATACAGCACATTACATTGTTGATGAAGGTTCTCAGTCATCCAGGTCATTGTAATCCTAAGTGCTGTATCAGAGGCAACTGGACTTGTTTTAGTTGCTTAAAGATGTTTCACCTCTCAGCAAGAGACTTCTTCAGTTCTAACTAACTGGAGGGGAGTTGCAGGATTTTAAACCCTGTGTTGGAGTGGCCTTACAGAGTCTTTAAAGACACCTATTAGCTCTGAGTTTCATAGTCATCAGGGTCCTAGTGGGTTGTTGACCCTTCATGCCTTAATGTATCATAGGCGTTAAGGGGCGTTCAGACCAAAGGCGATAGACATGAATACAATCACTTGAGACGCTTTTATCGCGGCGCTTGATCATTTTGGACTATTCGCGTCATTTGCACTTGTCGCTCTTGACGCTCAGGGTGAAAATAAAGACAACACGCTTGCCCGCTCATTTTTGAACTAGTATTTCTCAATCACACTCATTCCACGTCGATCATGGCTGATATCACCAGTGTGCACTGTACCTGCTGTACAAGTCCCAGAAATGCAGAAAAACCACCCGCTGTCGTGTCCGGGTTCATGAAGTCCTCCGGAGACACACAGAGCTGGGGTAATTTCACTGTCTCTCCAGGAGCTCCATCTGGGTGACGACCGGTTCCAGCGGTACCTCAGGCTGACCGGAGCCCAGTTCGAGGACCTGTTAGCTCGGGTCTGTGCCCACACACAGCTACAATTAGCTTCTCCTCCATGTTGGGTCTGAATGTAAACAAACGTACGTGAGGAGACGTTGTCGGCTTGAACTCGTCACTGATTGGATGTTGCGGCGCGATGCCGCCTAAAAAGTTTGATATTTTCAACTTTATTCGTGTCGCTTCAGATGCTTAAGACGCTCCGTGCTAGACCCTCCATTCGCGCCGCCACCTGAATCGCGTGTCATCGCGCCATTTGAATTGATTTTCAATGTAGAGTTGCCGCTCAATTTGCATCTATCGCGTTTGGTCTGAACACCCCTTTAGTATCACTGAGCAGATCAGTGACTATGGTGTGGTAGTCCACTGTGTTTAGCACTACAGTGCATCTGCCTTCATCTGCAGCAAGATGGAGATGTTCTGGTCTCTTTTGAGTGATACCTGGGCCTTCCTTTCCTCAGAGTTTAGTGTTATAATTAAGTGTTATTGTAGCACTGTGGGATTGGCACGTTAATCGGGACTAGGGATTGTTGCTGAATGGATGCAGAGTTGAAGGTCTGTGATGAGTTCAGCTCTCTGGGAGGTCCCCCCCTAACTCACAAACAAAGAACAAAGGAGGACAAGAACAAGAGAGGAGAAGAAGAAAGAAAGGAGAGTATATAAATCAGACAACAAGATGAGAGAACTTTTAGTTGAAAAGGTGAACATAGACTTAAAGTCCGTGTAAAGCAGAAATAAATTTGTTTTATGAGTTTGTCATACCACAGAAACACGTGTCATTGACCACTGAGCCAAATTTGAAAGATTAAAAAAAATGCCAAGTATATAGAATTAGGTCTCAAAATCATGGAAAAACAAGAATTTCTCTCTGCTGTGAAACGCTGGGGGTGTGTCAGTTAGAGACGCTGGAACCACACCCACGCACAGGAGGGGAGCTGTCTCCTGTGTACTGTACAAGGACGTAACCTACAGTAACAATGTAAGCTAGCAGCATCATCAGACGGACCCAGCCCGACCTGTATGAACCATCAGAGCTAGAAACTGACTCTGAGTCAGACACTGATAGTGCTCAGCCTCGTTCCTCACAGTCCACGTTTTACAGTACACACAAACACCCCAGTCTACGTGTAATTCCTTGTCATAGCTATATTGGTGCACATAAAATATTACCTGTGGATTCTCATTGTCCTGTCAGATGGACTTCACTCAGGGAATGAGGCCAAATCATGTCATGATTAAATGCAATAACATTTGCTAACATTACATGGGCAGGATGACAGGATGCACGGTGTAAAATCACTTTCAGGATTTGGCAAAATGTACAATATTTATAACATACATACGCACTGAGCATTATTTGTGGCTTTTTGATGGCGATTTATACTTGGACCCCTTTACTGCAGTGTATTGTTGTTGTGCGGTCGTTTCTGAGGATGCTAAAACTACGTAAGCTAGCGGTCCGCAAACTTTGTCTCTCGGGGGGTCGTACTCAGTGTCAAGGTGCGTTAGAGCATGGATTAAACTTACACCGTATATCCCTTTAAGGAAATACATTTATGACCTATTTGCTGTGTTTAGAAGAAAATGGCTAAATTGGCTTTACACAGACTTTAAGAAAAGAGGGAATCATAGAGAGTAAACTGTTAACACTGTGTACCACACCTTATTGATCCTCCATCCTGCCCCCATTGCCCCACTCATCAAGCCCATTCAGGGCCTCGGTCCATGGCTTGATGGTTGACAGGTGTGGACTGTTTGACAGCCAGCAGCGTGGTTGGTGGCCTCATCACAACACAGGCTGCAGCATACAGGCAGACTTTGTCTTTCAGACACTTAAAACAGTCAGGGGGATTTAAATGTGTTGTACTACACAAGCCTCAGCTTTATATGCCTCCTTGAAATGTCAAAATATGGGTTTAATGGTTCAATAAGGCCACAGGGTGCCAGAATCAGTTTATAATTGTAAGTCTGTGTTAAAGTTTTTAATGTGTGTTCCAGTTCTATCCCATTGGAGAGGCGGATACTGACTATGCTGCAGTGGCTCCACCTTCCTGAAGGAGAGAGGTGAAATCAGTTTTTCCTTTTTTGTCTTTCATCTTCTTCTTTTCTCATTCTTCATATTTAACCTTGTCAACATATGCAACCACAGCTTAGCAGGAGTGGGATCAGTTCCACCATATCCCATTAATGAGTTAATGATCCACTTCAAAATTTGATTTTTAGAGTTGAAATATATAAATGGATGACAAATTAAAGAGAAAACACATTTTTTTCAAAAGATGTTCCCTAATTTTGTGTTTTGATGATGATGGTGGTGGAGGGCTTCCTCTGAGACAATGGTCCAAAATGACAGAGGCCATAGCATATCATTCACATCATTTTCATACTCAAAACATTCAGCGATCCCTCATGCTGGATGATCACTCAAAACAACTTTGGATTGATTTGTCATGACCCTTCCCTCTAATACTTCTTCCACCAAAATTTGCAGGTCTACACAATTTTAAATGTGGGTTCACCCGCCAAAAAATGCCGAATGACCCGTTGTACGTCATTGACAAATGTGCTGGAAACAGCTGTAACAGAAGAAAAAAAAAAAAACCAATCGACTCAGTGTGAAAGAAGTGTCTCTAAAACGGTGGATAAATTCTTTTGAGAGTCATAACCCCCGTGAAATGACTTGTTTCACGATCATAATTTGAGCCATTCAGTCCAATAACATTTGGAAAGTCTAGAAGAGCCGCATGATTAAATTATTTTAACCCCCTTTAAGTTAGTGGGGTGCTAAAGTGGAAGTTAGTTAGTTAGTTGGTTGGTGATCCAGGTATTTTCAAACCTGGATAGTCAAGCTCTTTTGGCTTCAGAACACCACTAAGCAGAAATGCAGAGTCTACACACTCCCCTTGCACACAGAAGCCAGATCTTAATGGGTTTCAGATGGATTTTTGTTGGGAACAAGTGGAACCAAAACATGACAGCAAAGCCATCATTTCTCCTCTCATTTATTCAGGTTTTTCATTTAATTTGCCACCTCTCTGTATATTGCTGTTAATGTTCTAATGATTGCATTCAATCCTTGTTGGTTTTAATGCGACAGCTTCCTCAGCTTAACATTATTCTGCATTTGAACAAAAAAAAACCTTAAAGCTGCTGTAAGGGATATTTTTATTAGAATAAGTGTTGAATAGCTGTACATTCACTGTGATAGAAGGTTTGGTCAGTAATCCATGTCTATCCTCCCCCAGCTTATGCAGTAAAAAAGAAAAAAATGTAGGTGTCCCTCCCCACTTTATCCTGTCAGGACAGAGAACGTGGGAGGGGGTTGCTAACTGCAAAATGGAAAAGAAGGTATCTAAAATGACGATAAAGCTTACAGCAGCTTTGTAGCATCAGTTTGGAAAGTGCATTCTATCAATGTCATAGTGGAGCTAGTATTGTCCTCTTTTACAGTTCATTTGGAAAGTATTGAGACCCATTCTAAAATCATTAAAATAAATATTTTTCCCCATCATAAACCTACATTCAATACACTAAACTGGCAAAGTGGAAACAGAATTTTAGAAATTTGTGCAAATGTGATTAAAAGGAAGGAAGAACACTGACATATGACATTGACTTAAGTATTCAGAGCATTTGTGATGATGTGAAATTTAGCTCAGCCTCACATTTTTCTGGATCAGCTTTGAGATGTTTTTCCTCCTTGACACTGCACATCAGCGAATAAATCAACCCATGAGGTTGAAAGATTTGCCTGCAGAGCGCAGAGACAGGATTGTGACAAGGCACAGATCTGGGTAATAGTAAAAAAGCACACAGCCATAAGGCCACAGTGGTCTCCATAATTCTTAAATGGAAGAAGAACAACCTGGACTTCCTAGAGATGGCCACAAAGCCAAAATGAACAGAGCAATTTACAGAGACATCTTTAATGAAAACCTGGTCCAGAGTTCTCTGGATCTCAGACTGGGCCAAAGGTTCACCTTCCAGCAAGACAATGACCCTAAATGCACAGCCAAGACAGTGCAGGGGTGGCTTAGCATAAGGCTGCAACATAAAAAGTGATAAAAAATGAAGGGGTCTGAATAGTTTCTGAATGCACTGTACATACAGTTAATTGGTTTAGTTCAGTGGTTCCAAACCGTGGGCTCAGGGCCCGCACGGCTTCTGAGTGAATGAGAACTCTGGCAACTGAATCACAAGGAATTTTAGAACCCACCTCACAAGGATGAAGCAGAGGAGCTCGGCTGAAGTACTACCCCAAGTGAGTGGGAGTACTCTGGAGTATCTGGAAAATGTCAGGACTGCCCATGATGTGGAGACACTCTTGGTAGAGTGGCACTTTACCCCAGATGGCAAAGCATGGCACATTGCCCTGCAATTATTAGCGACTGCATTACAATGCCCAGTGGGACGGGCGCTCTTTGGAGAGAGTACAGCCTTCCTTAGCACTACCATAACATTCAAAGAGCTTTTCTGATCATCATATGCATGGCTGATCATCACTTTGGACTGACTGAGGTATAACTGAGGTCCTTGCAGGCCAGCCCCTTAGGGAGGACTGCTGCATTTGGCCACAGGCATGCAGGAATTGCTCATAGACAAAGCATGTATCTTTCCAACATCCTTGGCTGAAAGAAACACTCTTTTGACAGACAACCATTTGAGCTTTGACTGTGCTAAGGGTTCAAAGGGAGGCAGGCATAGGGTGTCCAACACCATACAGGAGCCGTTGGGGCACTTGGGGGATGTAATTTCAGGGCCTCCTTTAAAAGAGGTAAACCAACTTGTGGCTCCCTATTGTCTCATTTTCAACCTTAACATGCTGGGAAGAAATGGCAGCCACATACAGCCTCAGGGTAGAGGGAGAACGGCTTTGGTCCAGGAGAGATTCCAGAAACTCAATGATCATAGGCACAGAGCAATGTACTAGGTCTTATTTCTGAACTTTGCACCAGTAAGAGAACAACCTCCATGCATACACCTGCTCTACAGTGGGTCAGTATGCCTGGGAGGCGCCAACTGAGGAGAGGTGTAGAGAAGGCAATCTGGCCCCTGGCCCAGAGGGTTGGCGTTCTGTCAGGCAGAAACCTGGGACACCACACAAATGAATCCATTGTCTAGATATGGATGACTTTCATGCTCTGGGACTGCAGGTAGAGAGGGCTGCTAAAACACATCTGGTAGGGCCAGGGGGCTGCTGGTCTGGTTGGCCTGAACCATGTGCTCCAGTGCCTGCAGAGTGGATGAGCCAAAGAGCTGTCCCGGCACAGACACAGGACAAGGGTGGCTGTGCAAGCCAAACCTGACGGTGAGTCTGAACCAGAGTGGACATTATACGCCCAAGATCCATCGACATGACAGCATAGGCCGGCAATGAATCATCACTCAGGTTAAGGTACTATGCGTCAACCACAATCTGCTGCAAGGAAACCAAAGAGGGCAAGCATGAGGTGAGAGAGGGAGTTACTCATTTGGCCCAAGTGCGCCTCGTAGAGAAGTTCATCTGTGATCCGATATTGGGGTCAAGTATACCTGGCATCCAGCCTCAGAGCTTCATCAGGGGACATTATTGGGGTCCCTCCAGCATGAATGTGGCTCCTTAAGATATTCTTCAGAGGGAGGAACAGAAAAGGTGGCAGGGGCTGAAAGTGTACATGAAAAAAGCACTAGCAGGTGCTGGCTCTGACTGTCGCAATTCAAGCTGCAGACAAGCCATGCCTTCTGTAGAACTCTGAACCGAGAAGCGTGTACCAGGTTTGGAGCTAGGGGAGGACCCCTCTTCACCTTGATCATAGAGACAACATCAGATGCTACAGCCAGATAAAGTCTGAATGGGCAAGAGCACTACATTGACTAAAAAAAATTAGGGCACTCTGTATCTGTGAACAAGATATGAAGCAAAATATAACACAACAGTGAGAGGGGAGGATGAACACTCTCTTCACTAGCACAGCAAAGGTCAAATCCAGCTGATATTAAAGGCATGCTTGCTGGCTACCCACCACACTGGCATGGGTGAGAGCACCCTGCTAAGTCTGAGATGTTATTCAATGTACAGCCCCACAGTGACAAGGGGGCAGGAACGCTTTCTGCACTGTACCAATTAATCCAAATTAAAGGTCATCCAAGGTAACATGTGACTTTGTCTATATAAATACTCGACTTGCGCATGCATGAGATGGAAGATATTTAGTGATAAGCATTGCTTTTGACAGTCAGTAAGGGAGAAATGGAAATAAATGTCAAATAAGAGGGTATGAAAGGGACATCCTCAAAAGGCTCCGTTGTTTACCAGTAAAGATGGGGCGAGGCTCACTGCTTTGTGAAACACAGGATCGTAGGAAGGATACTACAACTTGTGCCCAGGAACATTAAACTGTTGGCTGTAAATACAGTTTGTTGGCAAGTCATTGCATCCTGTATTTATTTATGTTTTACACAGCATGCAGAATTTTAAAGATCATTTGTTACAACCACCACAAACAAATCGCCAACATGTGTCGTTACAGGCCCTACATTTACGCCATGCATTCTGATCAACCAGACACATATGGACACAAAATGGGGCCCATGAGCACAGAGGTGAGTAGAGTCTGCATCTGTGATTGTATGTGTACCAGGGATGTTTGAGAATGTATGGAAAGCACTTGATACACACAAAGTATACACCAGTCACAAAGATATGCAATACACATTCCTCTAGATTTTTGTGATTGTTGTATATCATCCAAACACACACTCAGTGACTCTTTTTGTATGCTTCAGTTGAACAACCCACTGAGGGTAATTGACAGGATTGTTGGCCATTTGATGAATGGACTTAAACAGATGAAACTGCACCGCTGTGTCAACATCATCCTGGTGGGGGATCATGGTACAGACACACTCATGGACACAAACACACACTGTGCTTTCATTTCATCATGCTAGAGGATAACTGTAATTTAATGCATCATTCCGGGAACTTGTTATACAGCAGCTGAAGAACTGAAGTTAACTTAAGTAGAAGTGCAATGCTCAAAGGTACACTGGAAGTAGACACAGAGGCGCTGAAGAGCACTGCTCATTCACCATTTTAGGTTTTACCACACACACACACACACACACACACACACTCATTCACCCTCCTGTGTGCTCCCAGGTATGGAGGAGGCCCACTGTGATCGCACTGAGTTCCTCAGCAACTACTTGACCAACACTGATGACATCATCCTCATCCCTGGGTCTCTAGGCAGAATACGTTCAAGATACCCCAACAATCCTAATTGTGAGGCAGTGATAGCTGTTGATTTTTTTCTGAGATATTTCACCCTGTTACTCTTTCTACCTTCCTTGTTGGATCTTTTCTTTCTTTGTTTTTTCCTTGTTAATTATCAGATCTCTGCCCTCGTATTCGTACAGACTCCACTGTATTCACATCCTCTAGCTTAAGACCTTTATAGTCATCATAACACAATAATCAATCAATCAATCAATCAATCTTTATTTATATGGCGCTTTTCATACAGAAAAAGTATCTCAAAGTGCCTCACAGAAATAAACAAACAACAGCAGAAAAAGAGAAACAACAAAATAAAGTCAAGAGAAGAAAATTAAAAGAACCCAACCCTCCCACCCCCTCAGACTGCACAGAGACATACACACTCATACACACACTCACACATACGCACGCAGACACACACACACACTCATACACATCCATACAGTAGCTGTCACTAAAGAGACATGGCTGGGCAGTGAGACCTGGTGCATGGAAGAAGCTACCTTTGGGGAGTCAACCACACCGGGAGAGATCCTGGTCCAAGGCTGCAGGGAGCACCACCACAGAGACCACCCCAACCCAGGCAGACAGGAGGCCCCACACCAAGGTGCAGAGCCCTCTGGTCACCCGGGCCACAGCCGTCCATGGGACAGCACCCCCCACAGCCAGACCAGAGACCACCCCCAGCCTGGCAGGCCCCCATGAGGAAACACTGGAGATTAAAAACTGACAGACTAAAACAGTAAAATAGAGCAAAAAGCATAGAAGCTGAAAACACGAGGGACTAAAACATAAAAGTATAAAGGCTAAAACGTGAGAGATTAAAACAGTAAAAAAAAAAGAAGAAGGATAAAATAAATAAATAAATAAAATACAAGTGCTCTGATTAACACGGCATGAAAGGAATTAAAAATAATTTAAATTTCAATTAAAAGCCTGGTTAAAAAGGTGGGTCTCTGCGACCCTGAGGCTCTCTGGCAGGCTGCTCCACAGTCGGGGCCCATAACAACTGAAAGCCGCCTCCCTGTGCTTTTTTGAACTAACCTGTGGTGGTTAAAAGGTCGGTGCCGGAGGACCTCAGGGTCCGCGGGGGCTGATAGACTAAAAGCAGGTCAGATAACTAAGAAGGCCCAAGACCGTTAAGACATTTAAAAACTAGTAAAAGAACCTTAAAATTAATCCTGAAATGCACGGGGAGCCAATGAAGCGACTTTAAAACCGGTGTAATGTGCTCCCGCCCTCTGGTCCTCGTCAGCACTCGTGCAGCTGAGTTTTGTAATAATTGTAGATTCGAAATGCTCTTTTTGGAAGGCCAGAGAGCAGGTCATTACAATAGTCTAAATGACAAGACATAAAAGCATGCATCAGCACCTCCGTGCTGGCCTGAGAGAGAAACGGCTATATTCTTAAGATGGTAAAAACCTGTCTTTGTTATATT